>NW_006766895.1:598746-671345 GCF_000275845.1 Dichomitus squalens LYAD-421 SS1
CAACGCTATGGTCACTCACCTAGTCCCAATGACCAAGAGGTCGAGATGGGGACTAGGGAGTGCCTAAGGGGTCCTTATATACTAGAAGGGCTGCTTAGCAACCAAAGACAAGGCGCGAGAGCGAGGCAGTGAAGATGACAAAGGGAGAACAAAGGGCGGGAAGGAAAAGGCAAAGGCATGGCGGTCACGGGAACGTAGCATGCGGGTGTGGGAACGTATCTGCAGTGTCCAAACTGGGATGGGCTAAGAAAGGAAATGGTCCGAAAATGGAAGGTGGACGTCAAGGGGAGGGGAATGGGCGGCAAAAAGGGGCGTCTGTCCAACGTCCGTGACACCAATGACCAAGAGGTTGAGATGGGGACTAGGGAGCGCCTAAGGGGGTCCTTATATACTAGAGGGGCTGCTTAGCAACCAAGGATAAGGCACGAGAGCGAGGCAGTGAAGATGACAAAGAGAGAACAAAGGGCAAGAAAGAAAAGGCAAGGGCATGGCGATCACGGGACCGTAGCATGCGGTGGTGGGAACGTATCTGCAGTATCCAAACTGGGATGGGCTAGGAAAGGAAATGGTCCAAAAATGGAAAGTGGGCGTCAAAGGGAAGGGAGTGGGCGGCAAAAAGGGGCGCCTGTGCAACGTCCGTGAAACATATGCGGATCAACAATGAATACACCAGGCAAATTGAGAGTGCTTCCGTTCGATAACTAGCGTTGACGCTGATGGAAGGACCACATCGTGGTGGATTTGAGGCTCGGAAGCATACACGGAGGAAGGGCGGAGCTCTAGACGCGGCGCTCTAGACCTTGAGGGACATAGTACGGATGTCACCTCCACTGAGATCAGCTACCGACTTGCAAGTCAGTGGTGCGTAGGGCGCCGCCGTGACCCATACATATGGGTTCTTGCCTGCGAAATAGATCAAGATACTCTGTCCGCCGGCTTGAACACGATGCGGCTGCATCACGACAAGATATCAGACCAGGCGACTTTCGGGCAGATTTCAAGGGGCACGCCTGAGCATCGGCAGGAAAAAATGGATTGGTCTTCGCCAGGCACCAGCGAGAAAGCTAGTATGACAACCAGACATGCGGAATCGGCTTGGTGGAACATGACGGCAGCACGGCCACGGGAGGAACACCGCCAGGTTCCGGACGCACGGACGGGCCCCTGGACGTCGGTGCCACGACGCTTCACCTGGCACGTTCATGCTCCCTCCGAGCTCGAAGACAGGTCAGAGGCAGAACCAAGTACTCCCTGAGGGCCCTCTTCTCGTCCTCTTGACAACTGGGTCTTCGTAGGGTCGAGGTCCTGCCCCGAGTCCACGCTGACCGCCCTGGGAGGAAAGCCGGTCCAGCATCAGCTTGTGTTCAGAGAATGGGAGCAATGGCTTCCGCAAGACATATGTTCTCCTAAACACCGCTCACAAATAAACAAAGAAACGGGTGCTTACGACAGATGCAGATGGATATGCGTCGTGATCCCCTCCATGACCGACTCGTAGTGCCTATGCCCCGAGTTAAAGCCGGACTGTGCGGAAAGCCCCGTACCGTTGGTGTCTGGGAGGTGGGCGGAGCCGAGCCCGTCGTCTTCGAGGCTAAGCATAGTGAGCGAAGACGCTACCACACTGCGAAGCGGGAATAACGTTAACGGCAAGAAAAGGCGGCCGCCGCAGTGAGACTCTGCGAGAAGACAGGAATCTGGACGCACCTGATCGTCATAGCAAGCATGGAGAGCAATACGTCCATCGCCGCTGCATGGGCTGCGTCAGACGCGCATCCCGTTGCACATGACACAGGAGCAGAGAAAGCAAAGACTCACTGTTGAGGTCCAAGAACGCGAGCAGGGCAACAGGGACATTGGCGATGCAGGTCACGACGAGGTAGCACAGGCCTTGCATGCGCAACGCGTCACCCAAGCCCCAACGCCGCCCATCGTGCACGCGCCGGACGGCCCACAGCGTCGCGAGCAAGATCGCTGCGTCGTACAAAGATGCTGCGGGCTGTGGATTAGCTTGCGTTTCGTATATGAAACGAGGGACTGAGGGAGATAGGTACGCACTGTAGAGGTACTGGATCCCGAGGAAAGTGCTGTGCCAGGTGACGACTGCGCAGCCGTGCGACGCGGGGTCCCAGCGTGCGCGGACGGTCCAGATTGCCTCTGTGATATAGTGTTGTGCACGCGCAGGCGCATACGTCATGACTGAAGTCAACACGGTGTTTTAGCGGTGCGCGTGTGTGAGAGTCGTACGTGATATCACCAGGAAGAGCTGGCCGAGCGCTCCTATTCCAAGGAGGTATAGCGGTATGGGCATCTTGAGCGTCCGGAACATTGTCATCCTGCAAAAGGGAAGGAGCGAGCGGGGAAAGGAGACTCGTATCAGGTGCGGTTTCCGACCGGAGGAAAGGAGGGGACGCACGGTCTAGAGCAGATGATTAGGCTTGCGAGCATGCTCGCTAGGCTTCCTAGGATCTATCGTCGAGCTACAAGAGAAGGAAAATGAGGCGTCGCATTGCATGTACCCACGCACAGCGAATGTCCTGTACACAACTAACTCGTAGGTCAAGTCAGCGGTTCTTTCGACTGGATGACGCCAGAATCAGAGACGTACGGTCGCAGGCTATCTTGAGCTTGACGTGCCCAGAAATCACACTGTGTGAGCACGAACGCATGTACATTAGTTCCGGTGGTCCGAAAACGTCGTGCGGGTATGCGGACTCACAAAAACAGCAGCGCCGAGAGTGTTATATACCTCGCGAGGAGGTATGGAATGTGGACGATCCTGAACGCACGTTTGCGCATGATGAGCTCCCACTCGACGTTCCAGGTGCTAAAGAAATGCTTCCTGTCGTGAGCATAGAGCGGCATTAGCATCAGCAATACCAACAGCAATCGAGCCTGTTGCTCCAGGCTGAGACCCAAACCCAAAACCGAACCCAGGACAGACACGGGGACGTATAGGCATGCGAAGAAGGGAAGAAGCCGAGGCGACGGACGCACCCGTAGAAGCCAAGTAGGAAGACGGCGATCTGCCCGTAGAG
The DNA here is from genome assembly GCF_000275845.1 of Dichomitus squalens LYAD-421 SS1. Lineage (NCBI taxonomy): Eukaryota > Fungi > Basidiomycota > Agaricomycetes > Polyporales > Polyporaceae > Dichomitus > Dichomitus squalens. The sequence goes on from NW_006766895.1 coordinate 601,782, forward strand.
GAAGAAGTCGTACGCGATCACCTCGGGATCCTTCCAGTTGATCATCCTGGGCTTGCGACTCCCATATACATGCGCGACACACCAAGTAGTTCCTGGTGAGGCCGGCCAGAAGTGAAGCTTGAGCAGGTGCAACAGTGCGTAATCGTGAATTGCAGTGTATTGCGACAATGCGACTGCAACACAGAAGCAAAGAGTGGACGAGGAGGGCCTCACTCCTCTAAGTGGGAGACTGGCCAGGTATGGGGCACGACGGGGGTGGCGAGACTGCAGCGTAGAGGGATATTGTCACGGCGAAGCAGGTGCAGTGTCGGGATTTCTCAGGCCAGCAGAACTTCAGAGAGAGACTGGGCGGCGATATAGTGCGGTCGCGCTAGGATTGTGAATGTGAAGCGCGTCGCGACCAAGTGAATCGGGACTGGTGGAAGGCTTGGTCGGCTGGTGTGCGCCTGTACTGCGGCATGTAGGCAGATCTCTTAAATGTACAGTGAAAAACTCGCTTAGATCATAACAGCATTGGCAGGGTCCTTGGACAGCTGGAAAGGACCAGGGACGGATTGACATCTTCGGTGACGTGTGGCCAGGACGTGACTAGAGGCCACGCGGGGATTCGTCCCCCAGCGTGGAATGGTAGCGATGAAACGTTTCCTTCGTGATTGGTTCGGTTGCGCATGCCTTCAAGTGTATGATGGCGTGTCATGGAGGGACCTCTGGTGGATTGTGTCAATGAGCGGAAGTAACATACGGCTATACCGCAATGGGAAATATAGGACTTCCGGGAATCGCCAGCTGTCAGAATCAGGGTAACAGCCGAAGAGATAGAGTAGACGTAGACCTTACGGTTTAGCGAACGAATTTAATGGTAGGGCGGCTGTGGAGGCTGCAGGGGGATACGTACGTCTCGACAGGCTTGCCAGCTAACGGCATAGGGTCAGAGATGTCTGTGAACATGGTTCCACCATACATGCGATTATAGTGTTAGCATATCCGTGCAAGTCGCCTTAGCCTAGTGGCAGCGTCAGGTTGGGAGGTAGACTCAACATCGTATGTAGCAGCTTGTTACTATAGCTCGGTCTCGTTTTGGCCGGGAAAATCGTCCACTGCCTTGCTCATCAAGCGCCAGAGAGCAATGCCGTCGAGCGCCCATTCCGTCCCGCCACATCCGGGCCGTCGCACCGTGCCGCACGGCAGTGGAATCTCACGAGGTGCACCCCGAGGGCCGAGTAGCAAGCTCAAGGCTGGGTTGCAGCCGCTGATCAACTATCAACCCCAGCTCGGTGTAGGTATGTATCGGTCTGCAGGTCGTCGTCCAGTGAGTACTGGTATTTACATTAACATATGCCTACAGGGTACACGTGTAGGCCCATCCATCGTAGCCCTAGGCGCGACTCTCGTCCTCGCGCAGAGAGCAAATGCTTAGAGCGACATAGATAGACCCTTGCCGCCTGCTCCGATGATAGTAATTAGTGTCAAATCCACTCCTGGCATTCGAGGCTAATCACGCGGGTCATTGCCCACCCCCAATGCTCCTGGAGAGGCCGCTATTACTCATCAGATTGCTTCGCATCGCGCCTGGCTCTGATGAGGCTGGAGTTACTAGACGAGCGACGAATAGATCTCGAGATACGTGATGCATCGGACCTACAGAATGCTGCTACGTTCGTCTGGTACCTTCAGATCTGGACCGCTCTTCCAACATGCTCTCCGGAAATCGCTATTCCTCCACCCGCTGCAACTGACACCCTGTCCTCGACGAGTGAGCACTGTGGATGGCTCCCTTCGGTCGGCAAGGGGTCCTCGGCCAGTGGATTATCCCCGCCAGCATAGAGTTCCGGGAATTCCCAGTCGGCAGGATCAATGGTCGCGCCTAGCGAGCCGAGAACGGGTTCACATGCAATTGAAGACAAGTTGACGCCGTGCGAAGACCGCAGAGGGTCATTGGACGCCAGGCAGACAACCTTCCTCTGGTACGCTTCTTGGAGATCGAGGAGAAAGTGGGATACGAGTATGGACGAGATCCTGCGAGGTTCAGTCACAAGACGCTTCGTACAGTGCAGGTGAGTCGTAGACACGGGGACATACGCTGTTGTGAAGAGGGAAATCACACTGGTACTCCCGCTAGCCGTGACAATCTAGAGCACCATCAGGACGGCCAATGAGGGCTGGAGACGTTGGCTACACTCACAGAGAGCTCTGTGAAAGTTAGATGTAGGGTGTTTATCAAGAGCAGCACACTGCCAAGTGGTGCCGACGTATCAGTGATAGGCGTTGTCCTGATTAGCCACGGGACCTACACGAAGTAGCGCATTCCTGGCGAAGCTCCGGCAACTCAGCATATCACAAGACGCAAAGGACAAACGTTCGACGAACCGTCACGCAACATGACGCCCATCAGACCTGTACTGTTCCAGAGCTTGAGGAGATCTCGCACTGATTGTGCGGACACTGGCAGGAGTTCGCCGGTGATAGCCACGAGCACTGCATCGACCAGGATGGCCGAAACCCGGCTAAAGACGACGACTGACCGGCGGCAACAAACGTTAGAGCCAGTCACCTTCCAACAAAGAAGGCCTACAGACACCTATAATACAACACCAAATAAGATGATATCCGAGTGCGAAGAAGGTAGTCCACAAACTCACCCATGGTCGAGAGCAGACGGGAGGGTACCAGTACAAAGGCATCCCAACTTCGGGTCCACGATGCCGAATGGACCATATGGGAACATAGTCTAAGGAGCTGAGGTCAAATTTTTTTGCGGAAGCAGACACACCAGCAATGAGGGGTATACCACATGAGTTGCAACTGGAACAATCGCGAGGACGAAGATGGCCAATGCGAGCTTCCATTGGCGAGATAGAGCGTATGCCCGCAATGACGAGAAGACTACAGACGAACCATCAGCTGGGTGGAATTGCGAATGGATTAGGCATCGAATAGTGTGTCAGACTACGCACGTGCGGTTGGAATCAGCACAAACGAATAGACGATAAGGGAGGCCAAGGCCATTCGATGGCAGCTACCAGACGCGATTGCAATCACGTTCAGCTGGTAATTGTGCAAGGAGTAAGGAGCGAACAAACACAGACTTCTGTTGAACATACCAATGTCAGACATTTCCTTTCCTCCGGAGCATAGCATCGGAAAATGGTACCTACTTTGTCAAACAAGGGGGCGGTTTTGATCATGTCGAGGATCCACCAGATAACGGTTAGGTACCGGTTCAATATGAACAGACAAACAGACAGAATGCTGGATTTTCCCGTCCAGAACAATTGCACCTCACGAGGAAGGGTGATCATCCAGTCGTACAGGACCAATGCTAGGGGCGACTGTGTAAGAGTGACATATCGGCAGGCCTCCATGGACACGCACAAGCGATCGCAACTCTGCAATACATCGCAGGCAGCCTGAAAGCCATCGAGATGCTCGTCAGCAGTGGCTTCCAATCTTACTGTGTATCTGGAACGTACATGGAGGCATAATAGGCGTCGTAATTACCCGCAGGGACCACCGCGTCGGACGGGGAATTCATGACAGAGTCGAATGCGTATCGGAGGGAGCGGCAAATCGATGACTGTCCATGGGTTCTCTTATAGTGCCAACAGACACGAATCATCTGAAACTGTGATCGCGTACACAGCACACAGCACCATTCAAGTCCGGTGGCAATGTCCCTGTATGCACGGACTTCGACTTGACATTGAAAATGGACTGGACGCCATGCACGAAGTAGCAGCGGTGCCACAGCACAATCGAGATGATCGTATTTGAAATCATCAAGGAGCGAGATAGTGTTGCCGCGAAGTGAGGTCACTTCACGTCAATGTGCACCTTGCGTTTAGCGGAGTATGAAAATCGACCATCAAGGTCGCTTTGAGGTCAGCTCAAGGTAAGTCAAGGTCGCTTCAAGGTGTGGACTCTCGGCGGCTCCAAGTATCCGCTGTCGGGCCGACTGGTACGACGCGCTTCATCTGGTCACGTGCCGGACTGCGACGCGTTCTCTCCTCGTTCCCGCCAGCCTGCTTTCTCCCATCAGCTGCACGCACTTCAACCATGTCTCTTGATGTTGTATGTTCTCTCTTGGGTCATTTAGAGCTCACCAAACCTTTATCCGGATAACTTAGATCCGTTTCCTAGGTATTTATCTTATGCATGTGTAACGTAGATGATGAGCAGCAATGCAATCTTTGGTCGAAGAGCAGAGTCCGGAAAGGCATAGAACACATACCAGGTAGTGAGTAGAAGCATCTCTCCTTTCCCATGTTAATCTACGGCTGTGCTTCCTGCGGTGCGAGAAATCTTGCACAATGCAGCTGCCAAACCTCTGAGCTTCTGCAACCCACTGCTCCCCTTCCCTCTACACCTCAGTCACGATCTACCTTCCCTCCTGGCTCTCATCACTACTCTTGTACTCCCGCGCCAAGCTCTGCATACCCCGGTAACACTCCAGGACCATCATCTGAGCCACCCATACGAGCCGGCGGCTTACAGTCCGTTTTCGGAGCATGGCTTCAATGAGAACAATTCTCAGTAGTGTATTCAGTCCGGGACGCATCTCCAATGTTTTACGACAGGCTCGCGAGGAAAGTAGATACAATGTTGACTCGTAATACCAAGACTGCAACCTTTCGCAGTACACCGAGATCCCCAGACTACCCATGCTCGCTGTGCACGCCGCCTAGCACGTGCCCACTTCAAGCTCACCTTGTGGCGCTTCAAGGTGCATCAAGGTATGAATTCCGACACCTTAAGGCGACCTTGACCTCACTTCGCGGCAACACTAGAGCGAGACCAGAGCACCATCAGCAGCGGAGTTGCGGGCCTCAGAACAAACAGCACGCCCGACCGACATCCACATGAGCGCTAGTCTCGTGACCAGACGTTCGGAGCTTTGAGCGGAAATGAAAAAACCGGGACTTTCCGCGCTCCTGAACGTCTGGTGGATCCACCCCCGTGACTCCCCGCTCGGTGACCTGTGTGACATACCGACGCCCCGTTAAGGTAATCCGACAAAGTCGGAGGGCGCCCTCGCGGCTGCGCGCTGTCCTAGTTACAAGCTTGCATACCTCCTGTACTGTGCACAATGGCTCGAGCTCTCGGTCAACAATCTCCTCCACGCACTCCAGGGCAAACTCCTCGAGAGCCTTCCTAGCGCCCTGGGGCCGTACATGATGGTGTCGTGAGGAGGATGCGCGAGGGACCTTGTACCAGTGCTCGAGAATGCGGGGAAGCTCCTCGCTGCCCATAAGAGCGCTCCGCTCATACTGGACCTTAGGGTCTGAGATGCATGGGGAGATTCATATCTACAGACTCCATAAAAGCCAAAATTGACTTAACGTGGTCGACAACGCTGGTGCGCGTGCGGGAAACCGAGAACGCAAGGCGCTCGCGCATGACCCGGGTGTTGTGGCGGTATATCGGCGTCTCGGGGCAGCTTCGATCGGATCCCAGTCGGACACGTCGGAAAGCCGGTCGCTGCTGCACTCGGACGGAGCGTAGTCTTCATCCTCCTCCTCATCTTTGAAAAGAGCTCCCCATCCATTGTGGAGCTCATCGGGTTCTGCCTCGGGTCCGCGAGGGTCCATAGGCGCGCACTAGAAGAGTTCCTCTGTCTTGCCCATACGAGAGACAGAGGATAACAGACAAATTGAGTATGGGGGACATATAGCAACTGCTCGCGAGAGTCAGAGAGATGTACCGGTTACGGGAGTATCTACGTCGAGCAGACGGTAGGCTCGGCGCAGCTCAAAGACATCGCGAGATAAGCAGGCAGGCGCGCGCGACAAGACAGCTCGGACACGTCGGGAGAGAGGCAGGAAAGTCACACAGGTCACCGAGCGGGGAGTCACGGGGGTGGATCCACCAGACGTTCAGGAGCGCGGAAAGTCCCGGTTTTTTCATTTCCGCTCAAAGCTCCGAACGTCTGGTCACGAGACTACATGAGCGCAATCATATGCATATATAAGTGCAGCGAAGCTGTACAGCTTCGTGGATGCCAAGCGTTCACGGAGTCCGCTCACTCTCGCCCGGTGTGCCAAGTCCCAACCTGGCCGGACGTAGCTGCGAGCGTTCGCAGTGAGCCCCCCTCGGCACTCTCGGTCTTCGTATGGTCGATGCCTTGCACGGAGCCCGCGCGCTGATAGCCCTGCTCAACAAACCGAGCAACGCGCGCTCAGGGCCTGCTGTCCTGGGCAGAAACGGGGGTACGTACGAGTGTAGATGGATGCGCGTCGTGAGTCGTCCCGCAGCCGACTCGTAGTGCCCGTGGCCTGATTCGGAGCCGGAGACGGACTGTGCGGAGGGCCCTGCGCCAGGCGTGGCGGGGAGATACACTGGCACGGGTCCGGGGTCGAGCTCGTCGTCTTTCAGGCTGAGCAAGGCGAGCGAGGACGCTATCACGCTACACACGGGCCACCAGACCGGGGCGGGCGGGCGGGGCCGAGCGGGATGGGTTGTCATCCGAGGGAGATCTAAGAGCGGTCGGACGCACCTGATCGTCATAGCGGGCATCGAGAGCAACACGTCCATCGCCGCTGCATGCGCGCCTCCACGTCAGCTCTGTTCCCCGCCCGCAAGAACATACAACGTGAGACGGCGGAAGACGTACTGTTGAGGTCCAGGAACGCGAGAACCGCGACGGGGACATTTGCGACACACGTCACGACAAGGTAGCACAGGCCCTGCACGCGCAACGCGTCGCCCAAGCCCCAGCGCCGCCCGTCGTGCACGCGCCGGACGGCCCACAGCGTCGCGAGCAAGATCGCTGCGTCGTATACAGATGCTGCGAGACACGGATCAGCTTGTGTTCCCCCCGTGAATAGGGAGAGAAAGACGCGCGCTGTAGAGGTACTGGATCCCGAGGAAGGTGCTGTGCCAGGCGACGACCGCACAGCCGTGCGAGGCGGGGTCCCAGCGTGCGCGGACGCTCCAGATGCCCTCTGCAGGATGGCATCATGCCGCATACAGTCGGTACAGGGTGTGAGTGGAGCGCGCTCGCGAGAGGCGTACGTGAGATCACTAGAAATAGCTGGCCGAGCCCTCCTATCCCGAGGAGATACAGCGGCGTGCGCATCTTGAGCGTCCGGAATATCGTGATTCTGCGCGAAGGGGAAGGGAGAAGAGCGGAAGACGAGAGGGAAAGATTTGATCAGGCACAGGGTTATGGCACAGGACAGCCGGGACACACTTACGGCCTGGAGCAGATGATGAGGCTCGCAAGCATGCTCGCGAGGCTGCCTAGAATCTGGAATGAGGTCTGTAAGGGAGGTGCGACAACGCGCCGACATGCGAGTAGCTACGCACCGCGAAAATCCTGTACGCGACTAGCCCGCAACGAGCGTCAGCGGATTGTACGCGGGGAAACGAAGCGGGGATTAGAGACGTACCGTCACACGCTATTTTGAGCTTGACGCGCCCTGAGATCACACTAAACGTAGGCACGGAACGCGTACATCAGCTACATGTGGATGAGACTCGCCGCATGCGGACTTACAAGAACAGTAGCGCGGACAGGGTGATGTATCGCGCGAGGAGGTATGGGATGTGCACCACCTTGAAAACACGTCTGCGGGTGATGAGGTCCCATTCGACGTTCCAGGTGCTCAAGAACTGTGTTCTGGCGCGTGAATATTAGCATCAGGGACATAGACGGCCGAGACGCACTCTCTAACGCACTCTCTAACGCAAAGTCAAACTCAAAAGAGACGCGCGCACGCGTAAGCAGGAAGACGGTGAAGCGAAGGACGCACCCGTAGAAGCCGAGGAGGAAGACGGCGATCTGCTCGTAGAGGAAGAAGTCGTACGTGATCACCTCTGGGTCTTTCCAGTCGACCATCCTGCGTCTGCCGCTCCCGTATGCATGCGCTGAGGACGGTTCGGTGCCTGATGGGACGAACGGACGTGAAGCTGGACGGGTGAGAGCGGGGATGGCAGAGGTGTTATGATGGAGCAACGGCGGTAACAAGCAGTAATGAGTGGACGAGGAATGCCTCGCTCCTCTTAGTGATCAGCAATGAGAGAAGAGAGTAATACAGGGGGCGGCAGGGTTGGGAGGACCGCAGCGTAGGGTGGTAAGTACTGTCAGGGGCAAGACAGGTGTCAGTGGCGCCTCTGTTAGGGCAGGAGAAGATAAGAGAGAGAGCGAGCGGGGAGGTAGTGCGGTCGCGTCAAGTGGGAGCTATAAATGTACGTCGCGTCGCGACGAAGAGGGTGGAGGACGGATGCTGCGGTACGGAAGGACATGTCGTAAAGATTGGGTAACAGGCTGGCTGGCGATCGCGCAGGGTAGGCAGGGACCTTGTACGGCGGAAAAGGACGAGGGCTGGGTTGACGACATGGTCGGGGCCGATGGAGTTGACCGAGACGTTGGCGAGGGCGGGGTATATGTAGACGCAACAAGAGCGGTCGTCCCTGAGCATCATAGGCGTCGACGTGGAATGATGGCCATCGAAACGTTTTCCTTTATGGGCTTGCAATTCGACGCGTATCACCGTTTAGCGTACGATGGGGGCGTCGCAGAGGGATCTGAGGTGGAATGTGTTACTGTCAATGACGATGTGATAGACGGCTATGTAGGGAAATCGGACTTGCAGGGTGAAAGCCCAAGATGAAGGGGTGGGATAAGCCATCAGAGTCTAATTGGGGAATGAATATGAATGGTAGGGCGGCTGTGGAAAGGAAGGATACGTACGACTTGACAGGCGTGACAAATGATGGCAGAGAGTAAGAGACGGGAGTCCTTGAGCGTCCTTACATATCCAAGCATGCTCGCTCCAGCGTTCGGTAGCGTAGAAGTCGTCGCTGGGAATCGGCGCCCGCAGGCGTCTCTAAGCGGCGTGACCCGACGCGACTGGACGTGACCGACGCGTGTTGGACGCGCCGCTGCCGACGGGCGTTTGTTCCGTGACTTGTCTCCCGCCACCGACCGAACATGGCCGAGCCACAGAAGCTTCGTATGCCCACCGTCGCTGGTCAGTCCTTCTCCTTCCTTCTAAGCTAACTAGCCAGACATCGCATCCTCCTAGGCTTCAAAATCGTCAAACAGATCGGTGGCGGCGGCTTCTCTACGTCAGTCTTTGTCCTTTCATCCAACAATCTCCGACTCTCGTTCACCTTGCCTCTCACAGCGTATACCAGGCCGTACACCCAGAGACCCACCGCGTCGCAGCATGCAAGGTCGTCACCATCACCCCTGACTTCTCAGATTGGCAAATGAAGGCCATCGAGAGGGAGTGCCGCGTGCACACCGCCCTCAAGCACAAACACATCCTAGAACTCCTCGGCGCTGCCAAGCTCTCCATCGAGCAGGCCGCCAGAGGCGGCTACCTCCCTGCCTTCTATCTCCTCATGGAGATCGCTGCCGGCGGCGACCTCTTCGACAAGATCCGTCGGTAGCCTACATTCACTTGCTTCATGCCGTTGCTGAACGTCACTTTCCAGTTCCCGACGTCGGCATCGACGAGGACATCTCCCATTACTACTTCTGCCAGATGATCGCCGGTCTCGTGCGCTTCGTTCCGTCCGCCTCTCTCGCCCGCGCTCACTCCTCCTGTCACAGTCATACCTCCACGAAGAAGGCGTGTGCCACAGGGACCTCAAGCCGGAGAACCTCCTGCTCGACGCCGCAGGCACCCTCAAAATCAGCGACTTTGGTCTCTGTGCCGTCTACAAGGTCAAGGAGACTGGCAAGACGCGCGTCCTCAACGAGCGGTGCGGCAGCCTGCCGTACATCGCGCCCGAGGTCTGGCATGCGTCTGTCCTCCGCTTCGCGTCCACCGTCTGACCACCCTCGAGCAGCTGCGCGGCACGGGCTCGTACGAGGCGGAGCCGATCGACGTCTGGGGCAGCGGCGTCATCCTCTTCACGATGCTCGCAGGCAGTAAGTCCACTGCCGCCCCCAATCCCTGTCGCGCTGACCGGCGACGCCCGCAGACACCCCATGGGACGAGCCGACGCGGGGCAGCGTCGAGTTCATGCAGTACATCACGGGCGAGGCGTTCAACCACCGGCCGTGGAACCGCTTCTCGGCAGACGCGCTCTGTACGTCCCTCTCTTCTCGCCTCGTCCGTCGCTCACCGGGCGCGTGCAGCGCTGATCACGGGCATGCTCGACATCGAGCCCTCCCACCGGATGACGCTCGCAGACGTCGCGGGGCATCCGTGGGTAGCGAGGTAACCTGCATCCCGTCGACGGTAGCCGCACCGCTCACACAGCGCACACAGACCGAGCCAGCTCGCCTCACGCGGCCTCTCCGCGATCGCGGCGTCGCTCACCCAAGGCCTCCGCGACTCGGGCCAGATGTCTATCGCGGAGCCCAACCTCTCCGCGTCCGACGACGACCCGATGGAGGTCGACTCCGCCTCCTTCTCCTCCGTGGACTCCGCGGCGATGGTCCGCGCGGCCGGCCCGCGCCCCGCGAAGACGCAGTTCACGCAGACGCTGATGCTCTTCTCGCAGATGCCGGGCGGGCAGCGGTACCGCTACTGCCCGCACCTGACGCGCTTCTTCGCCGCGCTCCTCCCGCACGCGCTGCTGGTGCTGATCCAGGACGCGCTGGCGGAGATGGGCGTGAAGCAGAACCCGGCCAAGGAGCTCATCCCCGAGCCTGGGGGGGACGACGAGGACGAAGAGGAGGAAGAGGAGGCGGTGGCGATGATCCGGATGCGGATCGGGACGAAGGACCGGCGGAAGATCCACATGAAGGGCTACGTCGAGATCGAGGAGATGAGGGGCGTGGGGTACACGGGGAGCTTTGTGGTGTTCGCGCGGGACGCGGTGGGTGCTATGTTCTTCTTGTGCAACAAGGCGAAGCTGATGCGCGGACGACGGTCGATAGGGCAACCCGCTCGAGTGGCGGGCGATGTGGAAGACGCTTGTCGAGCACCCGCTCGTCAGCCCGCATGTGTACAGGAAGAGTGGCCTGTGAAGGGTTCGTTTTGTGATCTTCGTGCTTTGTCGCTCGTGGGTTTGCATCTGTACTATAGCTTTTTTGGGCTGTAAATCTTGCTTGTGGTAGAGCAGACCACCCCGCCGCCTCCGTCATTGCTGTCGAGGCTCTGGTCTCGCACTGACTATGTATAATACATACGACTCCGTGGATATACGACATGTTCAAGCACAAATTCGCGCCGCAACAGGCAACAAGCTATATGCGCGCACCCCTACGCCTTCAGCGCCTTCGCAGCCACCCCAGCGTCCGCCTTGATATCCCTGGTAAACTCTTCATGAGTCGTGTGGTTCCGCACCCACCCAACCTCCTTCCGTCTCCGCCTTGCAGCGCGTGTTGGCGAACAGCCACTCCGCGAAGAACTCGCTCCCGAAGTACTTCACCCGCTCGTCCACGGCCAACGCGGCCGGCTCCGCCCCCCTGGTCACCCCGAGCTCGACAAGGGCCTCCCCAATCGCCCGGACGACCTCGTGCGTGGCGTGTTCGCTGCCCGTGACGAAAACGTAGCCCTCGCGCCCGCGCGAGACCTGCGCCGCGTCGAACAGGCGCGTCCGTGTCCGCACGGACGACGCCCAGAACGCGTGATGAGCAGGCACACACGATGCCACAAGGTGTCATAAAAGAACGCGCTGTCCTCGACGTGGACGTGCCCCCATGCATGCGCGCCCTTCCCGGTGATGCCTGGGAGGCCCCTCCTGCGGCGGCGGCGATCGGCGCGGGCCCCTCGAAGAGCGGGCCGCTGGGGTGCCCGTAGATGATGCGCGGGGGGACACATGGACGTCGGCGCGTGCGCATCGGTGTCCGCGGAGCGCACCAGCTTGTCGACGCCGGCATTCACGGGCGTCGCGGGGACATTGTCGATCGCAGCGAGGTCGAGGTAAGAGGTGATGCATGATGGTGGATCCGAACTGGGATGTGTTCCGGTGATATCACACAGTCTCGACGACACGGTAAGCCGTGTTCAACCACCACCACATCGCATTATCTTGGTTGGACGATGGCAGGGAGCGGGGGCCGCGTAGAAACGAAATAGTCCTTGTAGTGCGTTTCGTATTCTCTTATATCCCAGCCTTCCCTCGGCCGGAATCGGAAGCGCTGCGCGAGCGCACACAGCACCATCCGCATCTCCTGCATCGCAAAGCCCCTTCCCACGCAGTTCATCGGCCCGGCGGAGAAGGGGATGAAGGCGATCTCCTCGTGCGCGAATTTGGACGATGTCGGTTTCAGCGTCGATGACGGCGGGGGTCGCGCGTCCTCAAGCGCAACTTGCCCAGAAGCGATCAGCCATCGCTCGGGCCAGAAGGCGTCGGGGAAGGAGAAGTTGCGCGCATCCCGGTGGAGCGAGTATGCAGGAAAGTAGACAGTCGTGCCTGCAGAAAGGTAGCTAGAGCATCCTCCGGATGAGCACAGGCTGTAAGGAGAAGTAGGAGGACAGACATCGAGCCGGCGTACACCCCATCGGATTCGCGAGGCACCTGGCGTGAGCCGCCGGTGGTGATGGGAGCGTATAGTCTGAGGGCCTCGTTTCTGCGGAATCGCCCATTAAGCGGCAGCACATGTACTGTGTGGCCAGCGTCGGGCAATTACTCACATCACTGCGTTCATGTACGGCATGGTACCGTGGTGTTTCGTAACAAAGGCATCTTCGCCTTTAGGATAGAACGTGTCCACTTCCTCACAGAGGGAGGCGTAGACATTTGGATGGGTTAATAGACAGAAGAATATACTTGTCAGGGCACTGGCCGTCGTATCAGAACCAGCAGTGACAGCGAGGATGCCGTCATCGACTAGCTGTTGCATAGGGGCAGGTTCCTTGTCTGGCAGGTCTTCGTTGTTCTATATTTCGGATAAACGATTCGCGAGTTGATTGATCTGCGCCGAGAAAATCCACGTACTAGATAATGGAACAGATCGCGTGTCGTTGAACCACACCTCATGCGCTTAACCACAGCCTCCTTTCCGTGGGTGATGAAGATGTGGAGGGGGCGTACCGCGACGGGGATCTTGCCAATGCAGAGACCAAGCCATGGCACGGTTGAGAAGAATGAAGCAGCTCTATATCAAGGTGAGATGTTTGCTAACCTTTCATACTTCGAAATATATGGCGTACCGCGTGCCCTGCTGCAGGATAGACCAGACACCATCCTTGTCTCCTTCGAGCATGAGCTCTGAGCCTCCTCCGAAGCTATATGAAACCAAATGTCATCGGAGTTGGACCTCGCACATTGAAATAGAAGTCATACGCCATGTCGCTCATGAGGTCATATCTATATCGCAGCTGTTCGTCAGCTCTGGCTCGACGCAAAGTAGCTAAGGTGATACACCCACGCGAAATAGTCGAACCACTTCTCCAACGACACCCGCCTTTGCTGCTCCAGTGCGTCGGCAAGCTGCCGCGCCCTCTGTGTGGTGAGCTGCTCGTACTCTTTCAGCGCTGCTGGGCCAAGTCCGCGGTTCCAAGCCCGCCGGCGTCGGACGTGTTCTTCTACTGTCGAGATGCCCACCAGAGGGAAGATCTGGCCGAGGAACGCGCCGATATACACTACTCTGCCTCAGCAAGGGAGGGGAGCAGACACGAAGAGCAGGCATAGACGTACTGGATCCCTACGGTAAGCTTGCGAGCTTGGTTGTCGCTGAGCGGTCGCGGATCGACTACTCATTTGGGCCTAGTATGTGCAACAAAATGGCGCGAGGGCTCGCATAGATGCACACAGGTGGAAAACATGAATCACAGACCGGTTCTCACAACGTCTCCATAACGTTCGTGTAAGGCTTTGAGGTATGTGTTCCGCTGTCCGCTGACGGACAGGAATGCGTGGCAGAAGCTCGAGGTTCGATACCAAAATGGCCCTGGATATCGAGCCAGCGGATGTGAAGGCGATAGACGGTAGGCAACGATGGACAACGCGAGTGCCAAATAGAAGACTCCGTAGCATGAGACGAGAGTGCGTTGGTAGATGCTCGAAGACGTCGCATCCGTAACGAAAGAAGTAATCAAAACCGGAGGACACAGAAGGAAGATGGCGTGGAATAGAGTGGAATACGTGTCGATCTTGCGGAACACCTGGTGAACGGCCTGAAAGCCAATATTTCTCAGTGTCAGCGGTCTCATAGCGGTTAATGACAACTACGTGCTAGAGCCGTAATCACGGTGACCCAGTCCGAGTCCACGAGCATCGGGTGAGTGACAGAGGTGCGAGCAACCCCTACAGAGAATAGTCAGCTCCTAGATCAGCAGAAGAAGTCTGAGCAGGTCGAGGAAGTGGTCTGAGTGTGTATACTGTATCTTGCCCGCAGTGACAGGGCGCACGGAGATATATCAGCCATGGGAACTCCGGAGTCAGATGCCGGCTTTGATAACCTTTCTGGTCCAGCGCTTTCGGAGATGGACTGCTGCCGATCTTCCATTAGAGAGGCGTAATAGATGGAGAACGACGGTGAGGCTACAAGCTAGAGCGCAGATGACTCTGTGAGTACAAATAAAAGACTACGCCGGAGAACGGCACCAGACTGTGCTTCCCCAGATGAGCCAACTCTTCGCTACGATCCGCGTATACACGATGGGTACAATATGCAAACCCGGGAGGGAACAGCTGGCGTCTTGAATACGGCTCGAAAGAGCAGCAGATCCAGATTGGTTGGCGAGAGCATATCAGGCCTGGACTACACATGCTCTTACAGTTGTTCCGCCATCCCAAGGCTCTTATCTACAGCGGCTTCTCCAGGTGTGTCCATTGTCAAAGAGCCATCAGGGGCGGCTATACAGCTTGTCACGGGGCTGAGAGAATCTTACGGTCTGGCAAAGATAATGAGTAGCTGGTTCTGGGAGCGAGTCTAGCGCACTCACCATTACGTCTTACAACATCAAGATTCATTTGAGCCCCCAAACATTCATTGAAACTGGCTACTGGACTTCATCCTATGGGACTCGTGTTGCTCATTTAATTCGCTTCGTTTACCCTGGCGATTCCCATCAACCACAGTCTGCTGAAAAGAGGAATCGCTGAGATACGATGGAGGATTGGGGGACAGAGGCAAGCACTGATGGATTGGCGCCCTCGAGGACTGGCGAAGAGACAGGCACGTGATGAGCAGGTCGCGCGTGCAGCTGGGGTGAGAGGAGAATGCATCCTTGTTACTCGATCACGACAACGACGACCATACGCTTTCACGAAACCGACGGCGCGATGCACGCTTGAGCTGCCGAGGTCCCCTGGGCCCTCCCCTCTCAAGCATTTGACCATCCACTTGCTCGACGATCTCGACAATGGATCCCCAGGTCGAAGATCAGCAGCAGGAGGAAATCATCGTCTTAAAGGTGCGCGCTTCGTTATCAGCCATCGCGTTCGTGAGTCTCACACCTTGGAAGAGTATCTATGAACAAGACTTCATCGAGGTTCCTCCGCCAAAAGCGTGGAAGGTGCGTCGAGCGGGCGCGGAGGTGGCCCAGACAGACGCTCACGCAGATGCTCCTCTCAGGCCGCCCCTAGATTACCTGAGTTCAAGATACGAGTCACATATCCTGACCCAAAGTACGCTGAGAAGATATACTTCCATCTACACATAAAGTGAGTGCTCATACCCTTAAGTGTCATTTCCGGAACCTGGTGCCTCAGTCACTACCACTATCATCGCGGGTTAAGCGCCCCATGAGACTTCGAATCTCGAATCGAGTCACTTCGCGTCATAATAACGAAGTATAGTATATCCCCGAGAATCAATCCTTACAATATGTGAACTTCCGCAGCTGCCCTCGGGTGCTTACTGCTCCCCGGCGAACTGCTACACACCTTCTCTTTCTCTCACTTTTGCATGCATGGTATCTCCCTCATGCCAGGCGGTTGGACACGGACAACTACTGACCCCAATCGTGGTGATAGACTACCGAAGACTTATCCCAACAATGCCCCTCCTATCTTCACCATACAGCAGCCCATAGTTGGCCTCCGCCCTGATGAGATCTCCAAGTTGACACATGCTATCCATGATGAAGTGCAGCAGAAGAAGGGCGAAGAAATGGTCTTTCAGGTCAGTCTTGGAATCATCTGTGCCAGTCGATGCCGTCGGACTGAATTCGCCTACGTAGACCGTCTGTTTCGCGAAGGAGTGGATGGAGGCGAATGTTAAGCCACCAGTAGAGGTTTCTGGGTCTCTGGCCACCGAGATGAACCGGCGCGCGGTCGAAGAGGAGCGAGTACGTAATCAGGTGCTCTTAGACGTTAACATTCCCCCTAAACTGCATCCAGGTCAGGAAGCAACGAGAGGAAGAGGAAGCCGCATTGAAGAAACAACACGACGCCGAGTACGCCGAGAAGCTGAACGAGCAGATCCGCGAAAACGTACAGAGACAACAGCTTGAGCGTGAACGGTTCCAGCAAGCTCGTAAGCGTGCCATGTCGGATGCGACGGAGGTTCCTTTGTCCGAAGATGCTATGCCCACTGAATCGTTCGACTTTGAGATCAAGTGGCAAGGGCAGACGTTCCGTAGAGTTCGGTTGTTCCATCCTCGGCAAGGTTCGTTTGGACTGATGCAATTGTTGTGGAACCTTATCTCATATATATCCCAGAGTGTTTGGGAACAATCTACCAGGCTGACCCCATCTGTGACGAGCCGTTGAGTCCTCTGCCCTTGGAGCTCCTCTCCATCACGTTCGTGTCGCACTATTATACTACAACACAAGGTGACA
The DNA here is from genome assembly GCF_000275845.1 of Dichomitus squalens LYAD-421 SS1. NCBI lineage: Eukaryota > Fungi > Basidiomycota > Agaricomycetes > Polyporales > Polyporaceae > Dichomitus > Dichomitus squalens. The sequence goes on from NW_006766895.1 coordinate 618,414, forward strand.
TACCCCAGTCCCTTCGTCTCTTCTCTGAACCTGACGTAAAATAGGCCGCAAGAAGCTCAAACAGGTCGAGACTGAACTTCAGCGCCTTGTCACAATTCGACATCAGAACTTGCTCGCTATACTTGCTGCGAAGCTGACGACGCCCAGTGCGAACTCATCGCCCCGCCTCATCATTCTTATGGAGAAGCGACCATCCATGACTCTATATGATCTGCTCGAAGACTCGGACGGCCTGCGCGAAGAACGTGCTACAGTTAGCGTGTACTCGCATATTGGTCGCCGTTCTACTTACTGACAGATGTACAGGAGTACCTTACGCAGATCCTGTCCGCTCTCCACATTGTGCACCACAGCGACATCGTGCATCGAGGTATGTCTTCTCATGATTATCTACCTTAGTGCAAGATTCAATGCGCGGTGCAGGCCTCAATCTGAGGTGTATCGGTCTCGCTCCGCGTGAAGGCATGGGCACGTCCAAGATTGTCAAGTTGTTCAAGGTTGGATATCATGTACGACTACTGGACCTGCATCGTTCCGATCCCTTCGGCTTCAACGTCGACGTGAGACTGGACGAAGATAATACCCCTGAGGGATGGCGAGTAGCGCAATTTATTCACATTGCTCCACCACTCAACCAACATTTGTTCAGGATGGCGCCTGTCGAGTCAAAGCTTGACTACACCAAGGCCCGCGACATTCACTCGGCGGGGATAGTCTTGTTGCAAATGCTCCTTGGACGCGATGTCATGGAAAGGTTCAGCGATCCGCAATCTGCTTTACACACAAGTAAGCCCCGACTCTTTGCAGGTTGAACGCGGCTGATGTCCGTTTTAGCGTCTATCTCGCCATTTCTAGCGACGAAAGCCGCAGCGATGCTCAGCCCTGCCAAGAAGAGTGGCGTGACGTGCCAAACGCTCTTGATGGATCTAGTCTCACCACCCTGCCCTTCAGCCAATAACCGTACTCCGACAATCCCATTCACAGGTCCAAGTAAGATCCATGTACTTGTCACTACCACGCGGCTGGATAACATCTTATGACCAGGACCAAAGACACCTCTTGTCAATGGATTTGCTGTCGGGTCTCCCGAGACGGACTACTTCCGAATGCCCCCGCCTACTGCGAGGCATTCTAGTAGGTGGAAGGAGGACTGGGAGGAGCTAGAGATACTGGGTCGTGGTGGATTTGGCCAAGTCGTCAAGGCTCGCAACAAGATAGACAATAGGATCTATGCAGGTGAATTGGTGCATGTTTTCACCGCATAGCTTCCCACTGACGCAACATTTTGGTCTGGCAGTCAAGAAGATCAAATTGCGCGATGTCGGGAACGACAAGATTTTCCGGGAGGTTAGCGCCTTAAGCCGGCTCAACCATCGCTTCATCGTCCGGTACTACACCACCTGGGTCGAAACGTCCGACGGGCCTCCGAGCCACATCGGCTCAGAGTCGGAGGACTCGGAGCAGACGGAAGAGACGAACGGACGGACATCGAAGCCAAGGCGGTCGAGCGACGATTTCAATGGCCACTTCACGACGTTCGACATCAAGGACCTTGACTCGATCAGTACCAGTCGGCATTCAACCTTCCCCAGTATACGCTTTGCGCGATCGAGCTCACAGCAGAATGATGATGATAATGGAAGTAGCGGGAGTGAGAGCGACGACGGGTTGTTCGACGCCGATGGGGAGGATGACGACGGGCTGGACGATCCATTTGGGTGGTCAGATGAGGGGAAGGGAAGACCTATCCCAATGAATGGAAGTGGGATCCTACGAAGACCTATGTCGCCTCCAGCGCCGAGAAAGACGTTGTACATCCAGATGGTAAGCTTATAGTATGTGTCCCAGTAGAACTGAGGCTCATCTGTCACAGGAATTTGTCGAGCGTCAGACGTTACGGGAGGTACGTGGAGGTTGGGTGTCCTACAGCTATCAACTCATCGGCGGCCGCAGCGGATTGCTGAAGGTCTCGAAGAAGAAGATGCGTGGCGTCTGTTCCAACAGATTTTGGATGCGCTTGTGCACATATCAAGCTTAGGCATAGTACGTTCCGCTACGTGGAGACTGCAGGATGAAGAAATTGACGTTGTTGCAGCTGCATCGGGACATCAAGCTTACCAACATCTTCGTCGGTGAGACATCTTGTGTTCCTATGTATGAGTGGCATCATGACTGACGGAGTGACTCTAGATGCCAAGGGAGACTGCAAAGGTACGGAACACGCAAGTATAGTAAGGTATTCTACTCAGTTGCTTTAGTCGGAGACTTTGGCCTTGCCACGGAGAGTTTGGACGCTGTTGATCCCTCTGACAAACCTCGCGAGATCCGTGATAATCAAGAGATCACCATGGGTAGGCGAACCCCTTGTCCACAGTTGCGCGCTCCATATTCACATGCTGATTATATAGACGTTGGGACGCGGTTGTACATGGCTCCAGAGATGTCCATTCAGACTTCTGACTCCGGAAGTCATTTCAAGAAGGATGGCAAGAAGAACAAAGTGGTCACTCCTCGCACGACATCGAAGGCCGACATGTATAGTTTGGGAGTAGGTCACTTCCTCGACAACCTTGCAAGCGAGGGACTGAGAGACGTTCTTCTAGATAGTGTTCTTCGAGATGAACTATTTCTTCAAGACCGACTCGGAACGCAACAAGGTCATTCCCGAGCTCAGACTACCGTCCATCGTATTTCCGTCGGATTGGGACCCAAAGCGAAGCAGGCAGCGACAGAGTAGGCAGTGGTTCTCCCACTTCTCCTAAATGACTGCTTACAAGGACTTGACAGTCATCACGATGCTCCTCCAACATGATCCGGACAAGCGACCGTCGGCTCTGCAGCTCTCCCAGAGTCCATTGCTCCCGGCGCGTGTGGAGGACGAGTACGTCAAGGGTGCTCTGAACATGATAGGTACGCTATTCACTAATCTCGTTGCGTTCACATCATATCATTGACAATCTTTACAAGCGAAAGCGGATTCTCCTCACCTGCCGGCCGTGCTGTCAACCCTCTTCACGCAACCAGTCAAGCCCGTTCGTTCGTATCTATATGACATAGACTCGGAGCCTCCAGAACATGCTTCCTTGAACTCCCTTGTCATAGACCACCTAGAGCAGATCTTCCACCTCCATGGTGCTGTCGACTCTGAGACCCCTCTGCTCATGCCAGTGACGAATCCAGTAGAGGACGATCACAATCGCGCTGTCTACCTCGATCGTCATGGAGAAGTGGTCAGTCTCCCTCACAACGCCCTGCCGCCGTTCGCTCGTGCTGCAGCTCGCGCAGAGTACAAGCGAATCAAGCGGTACCATATATGTGACATATACCGCCCGAAGTATGTCAAATTTCGTATATCATCACAATCAGCCTTTGATGAGACCATTGGCTGACCAGCAGTCCTGCCGGACATCCACGAGCGTCGAAGGTCGCTGTATTCGACATCATCACTCCTGACCTTGTCACCGGACCGAACGCAGCTGCAGCAGAAGGAATAGCGATTGTGAACAACTGCTTGGACGTTTTCGGTGACCTCTCCGAGCACTACGTCATCGTGATCTCGCATTCCAAAAGTAAGTCTACAGTCTCCAGCTCACCATATGAAACTGATTCTGATCATGATCCAAGTCCTTGAAACGGTTCTCGAGCGTGTGCCTGCTGAATTACGAGCAGAGACGATAGATATGTTGACTAACACCAAATCGTCGGCGTCCCAGAAGCGCAATAGTCTGATTGTCAAGGGTGTCTCTCGCAGCGTCTGCGATGAGCTCAAGCTTCTGGCCGAGACCTGTACGCATTTCACCTTCCCATGATAGCATATCCGAACCCGAGCTGACGACGCTATGAGCAGATGACACAGTTGATGGGCTTGTGGAGCGCTTAGAGAAGTCCTCTCCTATTTTGCGCCAAATGCTGGAACCGTACCTGAAGGACATCAGGCACACGCTTCAGTTCGTACAGGTGTCGGGCGTGGTGCGGCCCATCCGCGTCGACCCGCTGTTACTAGGACACCGCAATGCCTACTTTGCCAACGGCGTCTGCTTCATGGCGGTCAGGAAGAACAAGCGGACTGACGTCCTTGCCGCTGGTGGACGGTACGACCATGTCATCAAACGGTACACGACACCCACAGCGAACCCCGAGCCTCGCGCCGCAGTCGCCCTTCAGATCTACCTGGAGAAGATCACAGCGACTCTCGCCCCTTACCAGAACCAGTTCCTTACTTCCCAGCAGGCTCTGAAGGAGCTCAAGTCATTTGGATACTGGTGTCCCCGCCGGTGTGACGTCTACGTCGTTTCCTACCAGCCTGGGTACCTGGCAGAGCGGCTGGAGATCGCGGCGATGTTGTGGAAGCATCATATAAGTGCGGACGTCATGTACGAGGCTGCGTTTCGCGATGCAGAGATCGAGGATTATATAGAACTGTGTCAGACGGAGGGTATACTGTATGCGCCTTTGCTTTCCTCTCATGTGACCAAGGTATTGACTAGCCGCAGATTTCTTGTTCATGCGAAGCCTCGTGTTGGTGGTTCGCCCGTGTACAAGGTCAAGAGTGTTCTCCGGGGGACTGAGACAGAAGGTAGGGCGCTAGCTTAGCACCGAAGAGCGTTTGCTGAGTCGCTGTCACATAGTGCAACCATCGGAGCTCGTCTCCTTTCTACAGCAACATATTGCCGAGCAGAAACGTTATGATGCGACTTTATCCGGTGGTCAGGGCGCGGTAGAGAGCTCACCTATCCAGCCCGTGGCAGAGAAGCCTGCTCCTGCCGCCGATACTCTTGTCGTTCTGCCGAACGACGTGAAAAAGGCGCGCAAGAGCACGAAGGGTCTCTATGGCAACAAAGGTAACGAATGTCGCTTTCGATCATCCTTCAATCCAACTCACCTATCTTTTCAGCGTACGATAGCGCTACTGCACTGAAGAATGCCATGCCAGGCATCCGAACAATTGCTGTAGAGGTCACAACAGCTGTGTTCGACGAGTTGGCAAAGAACAGCAACTGGCTGACGAGCGAGGACGCGTTGCGGACGATTGCTGCTGGGCTGCCCACGCAGCATGCCGGATACGCGCAGCAGATCCGAGAGGCGGTGCTGCGACAGAAGGCGGAGGGACAGCGTTATGTGCTACTATATGGTATACGTCAGGATCGCATTGCATTGCTCACGTTGGCTTAGGACGCTCTATCTACCTTTCTTCTCTCACTTCAACATTTGTATCACCAGTCACCATCATCACGTCCCATTTACCGGGCTTCTTGGTTCATGTCATGTCATGTCAAGTCGTTCATGTATGTTTCCATCTATATCGTATTAATACTATATCGTGCATCTCACGAGTTCTTAGGGAGAAATTGCGAGCGTTCAAATTTGTTGGCCCAGGATGAAAGGACTGTTTGTCAAAGAGTAAATCGCTTCGATAAGACCTGAGCAACTCGCCTGGTCGGTACAGCAGCATTCAGCCTACCATTTGCATTCGCGCACAAGGCCGTCAAAGTCTATGTATGGTGGGTGTATGAGCAGAAAAGCCAGCGGATGGACCCCCGAGTGGGCCAGTGTTATCGATCTTTGTCGTGTCCTTCGGCAAATAAAGGAGACGATCGTGTGATATTCGAATGCACAGCGTTTCAAGACAGTGAGTACATACGATGTCGACAAGGTTCGCTTGTAGGTTGGCGACTCCACTGCCAAATCCCCATCCGCAGAGATCTTCCCGTACTTCTCGTTGACCTCCTCCAAGTCGTTGATGACGGCGTCAAGAAGCATTAAGAGCAAGATGCTTCTTCTGTCCGTGAAATCCGGCCGTGTAGACCAGTCCGACCTTAAGAGAGGGGGCACGTTTGGACAATGACGATGATGGATCCAATAATGATATTGAGCTGTTTCGCTAGGGTTCTTCGGTCGTATCTGGGCTAGGGCGTTTCGAGCTCGCCAACATCATGATCGGAATGATCATGAATCTCACGAAATCGACATCGCGATCCACTTTTGAAGCCTCGAGGTGCCAGATCAACGTATTGTCTCGATTTTGTGAAGAGCTGACCCAGATCATTGTAAAATTGAACAAGTCAAATACCAAGCGTTCCGACACGGGGAATCGATCCCCGTGCTATCGCGTGAGAGGCGATAATGTTAGCCACTACACCATATCGGACTACGGATACTGCTAGTCCATTCAAACATCATCAGCATTTATAATCGATGTCTGAACGTGCGATCACTTCCGGATCCATCTTGACCGAGTACTTTGTCCCCTTGAGCTTAGTCCTGCACCGACACAGAAGACGACCCGTATGGACTGTATGTAATGAATGGCGAGAGTTTACAGCGCCTCCAACCGCCGGCTTCATCTCGCCCAGCCCGAGGAAACTGTGTAGATCAGTGATGTTGATGGCTGCAGTCAAACCGATGCACGCGACATCCTCGTCGCTGGAAACAACCCGGCTACCCGAAGTCGCACCGCAAGATCCCCTCATATAAACTCAACGGGGTTTCTGTTGTCTGTCGTCCTGGTCGACGTACGTCTTGCTTTCTTCTTCTCTTCCCTCGGCTGGTCCTTTGCCTCTTCTACTCGCACACTCACTCCTTCGTGTGTATCCGTCCCCTTCGCCTGTTCTCTCTGACTCTTTGTATCTCCCTCATCCCATCATCGTTGTCCCCCTTTTATTTGCCTCTGAAATATGTTCAACAGGACCGCCGAGTATCTCGCACATGGCGCCCGCACCTTTGGCCCTCTTGCCAAACTCCATCCTGAGCAGCGCCAGCGGCTCGAGAAATCGAGCAAGAAGGTTGGCAAGGTCCTTGGAGAAATGCCTTTGATCGATATTATTCCTGCATCTCCCCGCGTTGTGGATGGTATCGTGAGCGAGGTCAAGCAGAGCAAGAAGAATGGAAAGTCGAAGAAGAAAGCCCCTCCTGCGCCCATTCTGCGCTACAAGCTCGCGCCCTTCCGTCGTAAATCTACTCGTCGTGTGTCAGGCGCTGCCGTATGCGTATCGACTCGCAGCAGGGCACGCAAGCCTGTCCCGAACCTTGACCTGGAGGAGCACGGATGGCGAATTGAGGCCGATTCTCTTTCTCCTTCCCGCATGAGCCAGGCGAGGTACGCTCCCGAGTTATGTGTGCCCAAGAAGATACATTGACGAATGAGCACGACCCTCTATACAGGACACCGCAAGGTGCTATCTTCCTGAGCCCTCTCTCCCCCCTGTCCCCCTTCTCCCCCATCGAGACGTCTGACATGCGCCAGCAGCGTTACTATGGCCTGCGTCAGCTCGCTCGCGTCTCCCGCGCATTCCGTGACACCATCGTCGAGGAGCTCCCGTCTATGGCTCAGGTCACTGAGCAGGTGGACAATGTCAACTCGTATCTCGACCTCTATCGTATAGCAAGCGCGAGACGTCGCGATCCTGAAGCAGACGTTGCTAGCATGAACCTCGACACGGCGTACACTGCATACACGGATGTCACGGACGTCAACGAGGCGTACACAGCATGCACCATGCATACCCCAGTGTCTACTCGCCACGCCCGCCGTCGCTCCTCATCTCTCTCTCGCATCCAGCACCGGAGCATGTCCTCTAACGCATCCGCCAGCCCAATCGCGCGCACGAGTTTCATTGTCCCGCACTCCGCGTCTGTCTGCTCGTTTCAGGACCAGCCCGCGCGCTACACCCTCGTCATCAACGTCCCTTCCCCTCGCACCCCAGCCTTGCTGATCCCTTTCACCGCAAGTACGGCTCATTCCACACGCATGTCCATGTCCCAGTCGTACACTGTCGTTCTCAGCGTCCCCCGGGACCTCAAACGCGACACCCTTCCTGAGACGCCCGCAGATGAGGACTCTCCGCTGCAGAAGCAGCAGAAGGAGGCGCGTGCCCGCGCCGCGATCCTCACCGCCATGATGCAGAGCCAGCCTACGACCCTCGCGCTCGAAGACGCAGCAGTGCCTTTTGCGCCCCGCACCCCAGGCCCGCGCGCACCATACTGGGTGCGCCAGTCATACCACGTCTCGGCGCACGGGTACGTCCGGCGGACGCACAGCTACAGCCGCCGATCGGGTATGCGCGTGCCCCCGACTCCGAAGACGGTCAGACGGGAAAGGAGGCAGGGGTGGGGTGGGGAGTGGAAGGCCGGGAAGCTCGCTGCTGCTGTGGAGGGGTTGAAGGAGATCAAGACTCCTGCACCGCCTGTCCCCGAGAAGGACTTGGGGCCGGTTGTCGTCATTCGGTGAGAAGTCGTAGCTGGGGCATATTGTGCTGCAAAAGGATGGGAGGCGCTATCGTCCTCGATGTGCTGTATCTGGCCCCTCTTGAATATACCATATGACGTGCAGTACCGGATCCTCGTTGTGATCGTTGTGCGACGGGGGGCCAAGATTGAGTTTGTTCTAGGTAAGTCATTCAGAGCACAAGCGGCTTGCGTCTCTGACAATACGTTGGCATTCGCAGCCTATATTTGCCACGATACTGGGCAAAGATGTCATCGCAAATCGCGTTCGGCTGGATCCAAGCATGGTTGGTAATGCTTTGCGCTGTGTCTAAGTAAGACTGAGCGATTTTCAAAAGAAAACAAATCACCGAGAAGAGCCTGAGCAAATCAAGGAAGCAGTGTTGAACGTAACATATTCAGTCAATCATGAGCGCTAGAGGCGACGCCTGATGTGGTATCGGACTCGCATTCGTCTGCAACGCCGGTGTCATGTAATGCGAAGGAGCTGTATAGGTTAGTACGTTTCGTGAGTAGTCCGGTTGTTTCACACTAAACCGGACGCCACAGCAGGGACGGTGGTCTATGTAGCGCGTACGGGGATCGACCGACGTCGGCGCTACTCAGGTACATACCGTCTGGGCACAGGCGTTTCAAGCCCCGCAAACCACCTCGTATACTTACTGCAACTACTCAATCTATGCAGTATCCTACGTTATACTCAATGCTCCCCCGTTAGATTGTATGGGGCGCCCTGACGCCGTAGTGTCTCGTCTTGACCGTCGACTGTCAAACGTCCGACAAGAGCCGGCACGAACCTTCGGTCCTTGGATAGTATCTGCAATCAACGAAAATCTCCCCGGTCTGCATGCGGTGCCACCTGGATCGGCAGTCAAACGTTACAGCGCACATACCTGCCGTGGGCCATGTATAAAAGCACCTCCAGGATACGTCTGGTTTCCTCACCAAGCTCAAGCAACATCTTCTGAGCCTCAGCATTCTCTCCACGCATCTCTCTCAACTCTCTCAACGCTCAAGCACACTATTCACAATGCCCGACTGGCCTCCCTACCCCTCCGGCCCCTTCACCGGCGAGTTCGTCGTCGGTGGGTTCGGCGGTTCACCCTTCCAAGCCTGCAAGTGGGTGGCCTCGGTGTACACCACCGTGTTGAACTGACCGGGCTCCTGGTACGTGCTCACAGTGCCGTCCGAAAGCCGGAGTGTGACGGTCGCGATGTAGTTCGCATGGCCCACGCCCTGCTGGCAGAACGAGCTCGCCGTAATGCCCTCGCCCGGCTGGAGCTCGCCCGAAATCCCCCAGCCGACGCTCTTCTCGAACGACGTCGATGTGCTCGTCTCCTGCGTACTGGTGTTCTGCCACGAATATCCATCTCCGAATTTACCACCAACTCCGAACAGTTCGGCGGAAACCTCGGCGTTAACAGAGAATCCGTACGTGGTCGTGGTCGACTGGGTGAACGTGGTCGTCTCGGTGCGCTTCACCTCGTTACTGAACGTCCACGGGAGGCTCGCCTTCGCGTTGGGCGGGTTGTAGTAGTGTATGCTGTCGAGGTCCTGCCGGGAGATGCCGGTGTTGCTCCCTGTGAGGGGAGGGTTGTAGACTACGTTGGAGATCGAGATGGACTGGACCGAGCCATTAAGGAAGACGGGCCCGAGCATATCGATCTCCAAGCCGCAGCGTCCAACGAACCCAACGAGAATACCGGAGCCGAGTCCAGCAGGGTACGCCGTCTGGCCATTGGTGTTCTTGCCAACGTCAAACGTCTGTGGCGAAGGGTGTCAGTTTTGCGTGAGACTCAAAAAGGCGATGCCTGTACCTGGCCCGCGCTGGTAGTGAGACGGATCCGGCCGGTACGCGTACCAACGCCATTACCCCAGAGAGTCAGCTCGGTGATGCGCTCTCCGGGAACAAAGGTGATGCTGGCATGCGAGTCGCTCGGCTGTCCGAAGACACTGGTGCGCGAGTCGTCGGAAAACGTGACCTGGATGCCGCGCAAGACGCCCGAGTTGTACCACACGTCGAGCCCTTTGACGACGAGCGCACTTTGATTCATGGAGGTGACTGTCAAGCCGGATAACTAGCTTAGGGAGGCTGCTATCAGCTAGGCCCAGGTGAGTACCTTCCTTACAACTGATCTTTGACCAGATACTGACTAGCCTCTTCAGTGTTTCTTCCGGCAATATGATCGAAATGTTTGGATAGGATTGGTCTTGCGTTTCCGGCTCGAGAATGCACCGCGCGGACGACCTAGTAGTAGACTACAAGTAGTTAGCAAGCTGTGTACACATCGGCCCTATCACGTAGTTCGGCAATGTATCTGCAAGTCGCTCATATGCATAGCCATGTCGGACTGCACAAGATCCGGCGTCGATTGGTTCGCCTCGGATTCTGGAGGAATGGCGATGTCGCCGACGAGGACAGCAACGGCTGAATGGACTCTAATATGTTCTTTGCCAACTCACAGCACTTCATACATCGAAACTGAAAGCTCATCTAGAAGTCCACAGGTGCTGGCATTGAGTCCCCACCCGTAGCATGAAACCCCTCATCGCCGCCAGCCAGCCTCCTTTGCCCCTGTAACCCGCCGTCCCCGCCTACATCGATCTCTGACGCCATGGAAGCGGTGATATGCACGTTGCGTGTCGCAGGATGCAGGTGATACGGTTTGCAGGTCAACTCTACATGTACGTGGTATGAAGAGCGAGGGTCGTAGATAGTGAAGCGCTTCATATTATTGGACCAGTCGTCGACGTGGTGCTCCGAGCAGTCGTGCGACACCATAGACACCAGATCGTCGGTCGAGGGGGAGGTGGTAGCAGGCTCCCCCTCATCTAGGGTGGCAGTAGCCCAGTGCACGTGGGGTCTTCGCTGGGAGCAGATGCCCATGAAAACGCGGAGAGGAATGAAAACGAACCGAGTCAGCCCGGTCAACGGATTCGTGAGCTCCGTCCGGTAGGCGAAGCTGAGTGAGGCAGGTGAGTCTCCAGTCCAGGGGGACTCCATGAGCGCAGTGTCTGCGGCCAAGGACACAGATCTTTGAAGCACCCTGGCATGCGACGGGGGAATAGAAAAGGGTGCATGTAAGCTCAGGCTCATCTTGTGCAACCTCCGAGGCAGCCGCGAGGACGGCAATCGATGGGCGATGTAGATGGTGCTCCACTGCGCGGGCTCTTGCTCGGTGCTGCTACGATCTAGCCCCCTAATTCTAAGGTCTTCGTCCAGAAGGACTAGATGTCCGAAGAGATTTGGAGTCGTCGATGGTCGCAGGGAGATCCTATACAATGGTCGCGAACGATCCCGGCTCTGGATTACGCGCTGGAGATGGAGGCCTATGTGAACCCTAGCTCCTTTTAGTCGGGTGCCCGACAGAACTGCGATGTAGCCACCGACATCTCGCACGGAGTACTGGAAGACCGGTATATGGGCTAGAAGGCCGTAGGATGTGAGGCTGAACGCGGACTGCTTGCTCGCATCCGAGTCGTGATCAACGTCACCCTACTTATCTTTAGCAAGGTCCTTGTGCAAACATCTCAACGTTAGGAATGACTCACAGTCTCAGAACTGGACAAAGATGTCCACCCGTCTGTGATAGGCGATGGGACCTCGTCATCGTCATCTGGGTATTCAATATTGTGCCCGATAAACCCGAATGCTGAAGGTGAGTCTGCGAAAATGCTGGTGGTGGATATTATCGACTCGAACTTCGTTGTAGCCGCTGTCAGGTTGATATCGGCCAGATGCTCTCCATCGACAACAGCTCCCCACGCGAATATTGAAACGTCGTCGATTTGTCGCATAATCTCCTCTTGTAGCCTGCGGAAGGCATTCTTCCCTTCCCCATAGAGGACAGGCATGAATATACCAAATATCCCCATCAAGCAGTACGCCTCGTCCTCAGGACGCGTCGTCTCGCGGTTCGCAGCCCAAGCCATCCGAGCGGCCACGCAGTAGTCGGATGGCCGTACTCTGAGCTGTAACACGTCCACAGGTACCTTTGTGATGCTCTCCAGCAACGGAGCTAGGTCCATCTTCGTGCCCAGAAGTTCCCAGCTTCTAGATAGGAAGACAACAAGCTCGGGTGCGATCAGCTCCTGTAGTGTCCATCCGCGCCGATGCCACCTGCTGCTCCGAAAATCGGAGTAAGACTTCTCGAGGACGTCGAGAGAGCGCGTCATCACGTCTGACAGGTAAACGTAGCAGACGTCGGCGAGGGTGTAGTAGCGGAACATGGAGTTGATGGCTTCGGTCAGCTCGGCGCTACTGTCCTTGTTGATACAACAGGTGTCGACCCATCCCCACTCGTAACCGTCCTTCTCCGCGAGTATACAAAATTTGCGGATTTTGGTAGAAACGAGGTCGCGAGGACTGGCTGGAGAGTTCGAGAGAGAACCGGTGACAGAAGACGTATCGTTGGAACTAGAGGGTCGCCTGATAGCGGCTTGGGCACATCTAGCGCGAAAGGTTTGGATTTCCTGGAAGGTCGTTTCTTGCTTATCCCAGACGTGGGAGAGGACCGCGTACCCGCCAGGCACGCTCTCGGGGGTCGGAAAGAACTTGAGTTCAGCTCTGGCGGTGTTGAGCAACCACATTGGGGACCTGTACGTTTCGTAGTGAGGTTGATAAAGCTGGGTGGTATTGGGCGCCAAGATGTGGTTGAACATGAACGTACCGTTCGAAGTCCTGCGATTCAAGGTCCGAATGACGCCGGACGAGGCACCGTGTTCTTGTATTAATTAAAAGGCGATCTGGGTTGGAGGTGCCGTGTTCGACGTTGTCAACAGAGGTGACTCGGAAGTCGTCCTGCGAGAAGCGTACAGAGACTGACCAGACAAGTCGGTCCAGCGGCACCAACGACATAAGTATGAGTTCGGCGGCCAGTTGTGCTACGGAAAGAAGCAACCGCATCAGCAAAAGTGTAAAAACATCGTCCATGATTGTAGGTGGCGCCTGAAGCGCCGATTAGGGCGCGAGACGGCGCAAGCACCCGATATGGGAGCCAAGGGTGCCTGTCCATACAATACTCACAATACCGGGCAAGGATCGCGGCAATATAGCACGACCGCGCCATATAAGTACGGGTTTCCATCATCTCACGCGTCCGCACAACAACCTAGGGTACTTACTCATGAGCAGATCCCTGAAACTTGACAAGTTGGGTCGCGGTGTATGACATAATCTATTCCCTTCCCGGTGAGTGAGCAGACAATCCTTCGCAAAAACATTGTATTAGTTAGCGATCAAGTCTACACGAGCTAGCTCAAGCTCATCGTCGTCCATAGGTGTCCGTGCGATCATCCGTGACAAACCTCTCCGTGCAGATCGCGCACTCCACCTGCTGGTCTGCCTATGCCAGCGTTGAGAGTTGACACGAAGTTAACAGGGCATCTGGTCCTTGTCCAAGGCGGGGCGGGCCCTCGAGATTACTAATGTTTACGTGAACAAGCAGAGGCTCGTGTTTCTTGCGGCTAGTGCCAGTCCATGTCCATAATAGGAACTTGTGGACGATGCGCTCCAGAGCTCGATCGCGTTGTGCAGCGCGACCGGCTAGTACACAGTGCATGAGAAGCGTGAGGAAAGTGAGCAGCGAAGGAAGTAGGAGTACGAGTGTGAAGGTGATTATGGGGCTGCAAATTCGGGTAAGTGTGTCAGAAATGAAGACTTGCGCGCATATAGTATCCGCGCATATAGGACCTCACGAATACCATTCCCATGCAGAATTTTGGGCACTAATGGGTAGGCAAGGGTCTTCAAGATGTTGTGTGCAGTGTTAGACGTTCAAGTAATCATAGCGGAAAGCTGGACATTTCCCAATACCTGATATATATGCGGCGATGGTGACGTCCGACAAAACCTCTGCGGAGGCAAAGCTATATCAGCAGGAGAGAGAGATCAGAACGGTAGTCAACTCACTTTGGCTGAACATGTTCAGTGGTGCATCCGCATTGTCTCTGTCTCCCCCAACTACAACCGCCTTCGCACCCAGCTTCTGTGCCTGCCTCGCTTTCTTGACGAAAGGGCAACCACCTCGCTGAACAAGCGCGATGCAGGTGTCCGTGTCCTCCGGCTTGTAATCCCTATTGATGCAAGGTCCAGGGCATCCAAGGTCAGGGTCGGCCTCAAGAAAGATAGGTGGGGTCGGTCTCGTTTTCCCCGTCCTTGGGGCAAGGAGACGTGAAAGACGAGAGCAGGATCACGTAGCCCAGGAGACATTCAGCGAGTTCGACACCAAATAACGCACTAGAAAGGAGACGGGAGGCATTTGGTTGTCGACGGAGACACTGCTATCCGAGGCCCAAGCCCAGCCCTAGAGCCAGCTGCCGCTGTTGTCCCAAGCATTCCCAGGTGAGCTTACGGAGCCAGTCGGGGGTGCAGAGGGAAAGGGCAGCAAGAGACGAAAATGCAAGGGGGATAATGAGGAGGAGGTTGAGATTGTGAGAGTGAGGAGGCGGAGGCCAGGGTGCGGGCGACACGAAGGCTTCGTGCGCACGTGATGTATACGCTCTTTGCCCAGGCGCCCCAGCTATATCAACGTGTCCAAGGTAAGTAATCCTATTGCCGTTTTCCACTGACTTTTGACGTGTACGGAACTCAGCAACACTCCGCCGTGAAATCTGTATAAGATTGGGCCCCTTCGGAGCATCATCAAGACGCTCCTTCCCCCATCCCCCTCTCTCACCCCTCCATTCTCAGTCGTGCTGTCTGCTATGTCACGACTCTCCGTACTCTCACAGCTGTCTGGGCCTCCCACTTCTCTGATGAGCTGAATTGTTACTTCTACAAGCACTGGTCCCGCTCCAAGAAGGCGTTCAACCGCTAGCATGCCGAGCACAGTGGCAAGTCTGTCACTCGCTCATTTGAGCATATCCGCAAGTACTGCACCGTTGTCCGTGTTCTCGCTTACTCAGGACACCTTGAGCTCTTGTGCATGACATGGAGTCATGATATGGCTTCACACCATAGCTCGGCCTCTCAGCCACTCTCGTTTCGAGCCTTGCGCGATGCTATCGGTGAGTTTGACATCTCTTCAATGATAGCGCATATATACATTCCTTTTTCCACGCATATACTCATGGTTGTCTAGGAGCTTTATTGTCTTATCCTCAAGCCATAGGCTGTTTTCTCCCTCTGTGCCAGTGGTGTGTTGTCTGCCTTCACTGAGAGCGCATATACTGACGTTGTTCTTAGCTGAGCCTGAAAAATGACTACGTGGAAGCCTCGGCGTTGGGATGCCGTCACTAAGGTACATTCTTGTTGCAGTCTTCCTTCCTCTTGCCTTCTAGTGTACGCTGTAGTTCCTTATGACTTAGGCCGCTCTCCATGTACGATACGGACCGTTCATTAATGTATTCACAAGTGGACAACCTTCCATGCCTGATTGGAATGCATCGTTTCGCTCGACTGTGCTCATCTGATCGCCCAATGCGGAAAATCTGAGGCAATAACATCAATTCCGGGCAATATATAGTACGAATGGTTTGATATCGCCTGGTCTTCTCGTTATTACCCGCTCTCACAATCTCTGGAATCCCGGGCAATATAAAATAGCATGGCGCTCGATCGCTGTCATCGCAAGCCAGTGCCACGCTCACCAATACCCGGCAACACCTGCAAGATATCGCCAGTATTGCCCGGTATTTCCGGACTTTGTCTTGTCGTGCAACCTAGTCAGGGTGATTGGGCTAGAATGGAATCCTGACAAGGTGCGCCCAACATTCATCAAATGTCGCAGGGTATTTCTACGACTGCCCGAGTACGCATGGGTAGGTAATATACGACAATATTTTTACAGTTTCGCTGATGCGCTCATCATGGGCTCTAGCACCTGAGGTATGATCTGACGGCTGATCGCAGCCGTACATGGCAGATAGGCTCCCTCGTATATCGGAAGATGAGCTACTTGCTGCATGAGATTTTGGAAAAGAGATGACACGAGTGCTGTAGCAGTCTTGCCATCACCTACGGCAACGCGCTTAGCCTGCTACTTGCTGAAGTCGGTGGACATGAACTATGTATGACTCACAGACATTCTTTTGCAATCTTCCGGGCAAGAATGGCGCTCTTATCGTATTCGGCGATTGTTGTACAGAGCGGTGCTTTCGGCGGCCGTTGCGGGTGCCTGGTGTCGGCATAGTTCTTCTAAAGCCTACTTTTGGTAACGTTCTCATCCGTTCAGGAACCATTGAATGCTCACTGGGCCTCTACTCCTTCATCAGGTTCCAGATCCATTCACGTCCTTCCATCACTTCGCTTCCTGATCCGCCCCCGCACTTCTCAAATCATCGGCATATGTGCGTACGTCCATATGGAGTCCTTCGTAACCAATCCTTAGCTATCCTGGTTCTTCCAAGCCCTAATAATTTTGAGCTCCACTCAGCTTGGTGTCAGGCCCACATCAAACCAGTCGGCCGCTAGGCATGACTAAAGGAACACCGCGAAGTCGATGTGCATGTCGCGCGTGCTGTGATTCAGATGGGAGAGCTGGAAGGCCAATCTTACGTCCACGTGGCCTTGCGCACCGCGGGGGATAATAGTGAAGACACGCGTCTGGTTGGGCCAGTCGTCAACGTGATGCTGGGAACAGATGTGGGGTATGTCCTTCGCCCTCAAGTTGCTCGGCGCCGACACAGCGATGGCCCAGTGAGCGCCTGGCGCTTCACTCGAACATACTCCAAGGTAGACCTCGACAGACATGTGCTCGTGCTCCCTACACAGAAATGTCAACTCCATGGGCTGCTCCCCTGTCCAAGGAAAGCTCAGGGGTCGCGGGATGAGATCATAGCGATATTGATGTTTCTGGAGCTCCCTGATATGCGACAGAGGAATTCGGAATGGGGAGTGTAGGCTGCGGTTGAGCTCATGCATCCCCGTCGTGTGCGCGTACCTCGAGGATTGCGAATGGTGTGCGATGTAGATCGTCTTCCATTCCACAGGACCTTGCGTGCCGGCGTGTGCACCTATCATGCGGTGATGAAAGTCCAACAGAGTCAGATGTCCGAATCGAGGGGCTTGGGACCGCGCTAGGGGCTCCCAGGGTACGTATCGCGGTCGTGTTGGATCTGAGTTGGCCTCGTCGGGCTTGAGGACGAGTCCGAGAGATCTTGCCTTTGAGCCTTTCAAACGAATGCCCAACAGTACCGCGACGATGATTGGCCAGGAGGATACCTCTAACTGGAAGACGGGGATGTGGGCTTGAAGACCGTAGGGCGTGATGGTGAACGTTGGCTGCTTCCCCAAAGGCAACTCCTGGTCACGTTTGCGCTGCATACACATTCGGTAAGCGTGTCGTATGTACAGGTGCGGTGTAAAGCCTCACCGCCTTGAAGTTATACCAAGGCGTCCTCTTCTTTGCGATGGTAATCTCGTCATACCTATATTCGATGTCGTGCCCCACAACGAAGGCAGACGGGGAGGGTGCGAAGACACTGTCGATGAACTGCGGCGACTGTGTACGCAAACCAGCCTCATGCTCGAGCTGCGGCTCTCCGTTGCACACCCTTCCCCAGGCGAAGATAGACCCGTCTTCTGACTGCTTCATGATCTTCTCTTGCAGCTTGCGGAACGCGTTCCTGCCTTCTCCATAGATCGCGGGCATGAAGATCCCGAAGATGCCCATCAGGCAGTACGCCTCGTCCTCGGGACGCGTCGTCTCGCGATCGGCCGCCCAGGCCATCCGGGCGGCGATGCAGTAGTCCGCGGGCACATTATCCAGCTGCAAAACGCCGACCGGCACCCTTGTGATGCTCTCCAGAAGAGGTGCCAAGTCCGCTTTCGTGCCCAACAATTCCCAGCTTTGGGACAGGAAGACAACGAGCTCGGGAGCGATCAGCTCCTGCAGCGTCCATCCGCGCCGATGCCACCTGCTCTTCCGGAAGGCAGATTCGGGCTGTTCGAGGACGTCGACAGAACTCGTAGGGACATCGTGCAGGTAGGCATAGCAGACGTCGGCGAGGGAGTAGTAGCGGTACATGGAGTTGATGGCTTCTGTGAGCTCGGCGCTGCTTGTCTTGTCGATGCAGCAGGTGTCGACCCACGCCCACTTGTGTCCGTGCTTCTCGGCCAGAATGCAGAAGTTGCGGATCTTCCCAGAGACAAGATCGCGAGGGGTGACCGGAGCATGGGAATGGAGAGCAAGAAGGTCAGTCGGCGCGTCAGAGTTTCCGGTGCGAGAGGCTTGGATGGTTGATTGTTTGGTAGGCGACTCGGAGTTAATGGACGATACGGCATTATCCGGACTCGGATGGGAGGGGAGCATAGCAACGGAGTCGTTCGAGAGCTGGGCGCATTTAGCACGAAGGTTTTGGATGTCCTGGAAGGTTGTCTCGTCTTTGCCCCAGACATGGGAGAGGATCGTGTAGCCCCCGGGCACGCTCTCGGGTGTAGGAAAGAACGCGAGCTCGGCGCGGGCGGTATTGAGCAGCCACATCCCGGTGTCAGCAGCCCTGGGCCGGGGCTGCACAGAGAATGTTATTTAGTGGTACATCGAGGGAAAGATGGGGTTCGGAGGTTAATAAACGCACTGGCCTAGTGAAGTCTTTGCGCGCTGGTATCGGAGCGCGGATGGTTTGGCTTGCTTGTCGTTTTCCACGTTTAAAAAGGAAGGGACAATGAGCGCAGCGTTCGATACAGTTAAACAAATCATCGATCGGTGACTGCGCCGCGTCGGCGCGAGGAAGCGCCGAGACGACACCACGGTCCCGTGACGAACGCGTTCAGGTTTGGGATATAGCTTCGTCCCACCGCTGCTTTGTGTCTCTTGGGGGAAAATCAGGCTGCATCGTCTACATTCTAGTGCCGGTCGGTCTCCGTAGCCGGACACTTGCGCGTTGGTGTGCCATTGCTTGAGGCGTTGGTCCAAGGCCTTCTCATCTGCACCAGAGCGAATGGGCCATCCGTCCCGATGGTCGATCTTGATGGGTGGTGACGCGGTGTCGTCGAATTCGCAGCCGTTCCTGGTGATGCGGAGTCGGAAAGGCCGGTCGAGGTAGCCATAGACACAGTTTGGCCCATGCTTCTGTGCGATATCGCCCAACTTGAGAACGGGTTCTTGAGTACGGAGTGAATGAGACTGTAAGACTTGAATATATCGAGACCGAGCGCGTACCCTATTGAGTGCTTCCCTGGCCCGATCCTCTTTGAAGGGCGGCTCGGGGAGTTCAGCGTACGCATGGTCGTCATCATCACTATGTTGCAAGCGATAGTCGACCTGATAGGATATCTCTGGGCCATGGAACATGGCAACTTCGTTGTCATGCCTCAATCTCTCCTTGATCTGTTCGACCTTCGGGGGGGGCAGTATCCGATATGCGGCAGAACTTGAACCTTGTCCATGGCGGGGATGAGCCTGAGCGCGGTGGGAGTGATTGAGGAAGTACTTAGAGGTTCGGGACCCGAGGGCTGCGAGGCAAGTGAAGCAGCCATTATTACAGGGTTTGTCCAACTAGTCACTTCATGTGCATACGTTTGCCGGGGACGACGAGTAGTGTTCTTCCTGTCGGCCGGGGGGAAGTGGCTGCGTCGTGCGGATGTTGAGGACATGGCGATATGCAGTCGTGACTGGATGGTGAGCGTAGGGAAACGAGCGCAGACGGTGCAGTGAGTATATATACTGTCGGATAGGGTTGAGTCTCCGGCGCTTGCTAAGAGGTGCGCGGTCCCGTGAGCGACGCGTTGTTGTGTGGTGTTTAGACGGAGCGCGGTTGGGTTCGCGGCGACGCCCACAGAGCCAAAGCGTACTGTTGATCCATGTTCGGGCTCGCATCCCCCGGCCGTGCCCACTGTCCTGCTCTCCCTGCTCCTCGTCGTCGTCGATTCTCTCTGTCCAAGGATTCTCGTCCTTCGGTTTCAGGTTTCTCGTTCCCTCGGGGTGCGGAGGAGGTGTCTAGTTGGCAAAGCGACCTTGCAAACGTAGCAAGGTGAGTATCCCCCTCCGTCGCCGAGTGCACCCCGCTCAGCCCACCGAGCAGCGGTAAGTAGCCAACCGAAGAATAGCAAGCAATTCAAGCAACAAGTAACGATCCTACGAGTCTACGACCTCTCTCGGTTCCCGACACGTCCAGGCATCTTTCCTATTTCCCCTCACGCACATCTCACGACTGCACATACGCTCTCCGTCTCTCTCACTTTTTCCCTCATCTCACTTATACTAACGATCTAACGCGACCTTACGCGAACGTCCACGACTCTGTTGTACTCACGATCCCGCACCGTCCTCCCTGTTTTCACGAATATCACATCTACGACGAGACACGAGCATAGAAGAAAAGATGCGTAACACACTACCTCTTCTCTCCCGCCCTCCCGCTCCCCACTCGTCCTTCTCCCGTGCACACTCTCCCGTCCCTCCGTCCGATTCGCCTTCGTCTCAACAGCACATGCCCACCATCCGTCTCATCTCTGCGACCCCGTCGGCGGCAGGTTCCGCAGGCGACGCCAGCACCTCCTTCGCCAGCTCCTCCTTCGTCTCCGTCGCCCCCTTCGCGTCCTCGTCTCCCCTGGCGCCCAAACCCGCCTCCGCAGACGCGCCCAAGAAGCGCCTCGTCCCCAAGCGGTCCAAGCTCGGTCTCCTCGGCGGCAGCAGCAAGTCGAAGGAGAAGCCTAGCAAGGACTTCTCCGACGTCGTCCGCCGCGTCGGCGGCGCGCCCTCCACGGGGCGTGGCGGCTTCGAGATCTACGTCGACCAGAACGACGACCCGGAGCTCGGGGAGATCGTCGTCATCAAGAAGAAAAAGTCTCGGCTTGGCCTGGACGGCATGAAATGGGGCGCGCTCGGTGAGACGACGAACATCCCCGCCGCTGCCAAGGAGCAGCCCGCGGCCGACAACCTGTTGAAGGTCAGCAAGGGCGACGAGAACCAGAAGTGGTGGAGTATCGGGAGAGGGAGGAAGGACTCGAAGGGCAAGGAGAAGGAGAAGGAGCAGAAGCCTCCGGCCCGCTCCAAGAGTGTGTCCTTTTCTCTTTATTCGCACTATGGCATGCAACTGACGTACCACCTCCCGTAGCACCCGAGCCTTCCAAGCCTCTCGAATCCCGCAACCGGTTCAACTCGCTCGACTCTGGCATCCTCCTCAACAGTCCCGCGTCGCGGCCCCAGAAGCAGGGGACGGTCTCCTCCGTCAAGTCTCTGCTGGAGGTCCCGGTCGTCACCACCACCCCAGTCGACGAGAACGCTCCCGCTTCTGCAAATGGTCTGCTGTCTGCTGACGCCGCCGTCCCTACTGGCTCCATCGCTGTGCGCGCGATCCGCTCGATGCGGTCGCTCGCGCGCATGGCAAGTTGGGCGCAACTCTCGAACGCGAATGAAAAGGAAGGCAACACGGGCGCTGCTAATGCCCTGAACGAGACGGTGACGACGAAGGCCAGCAAGCCCTCCAAGGAGAGCGGCGAGAAGAAGAGCAAGGATAAGGAGACCAAGGAGAAAGGCGAGGCGAAGAAAAAGAAGAAAAAGGACAAGGAGAAGCCGAAGGAGAAGGAAAACAAGGCGAAGGAGAAGCAGCTGGAGAAGGAGAAGGAGAAGATGACGAACACCATCCGCTGCTCTGGCAGCAGCTTCGAGGCGGGCGCGCTCAGCTCGCAGGGTAGCCCCGCCGCCGCAACGTACCTTCAGCCCGCAGACGCCGCGCGCACGCTCACGACGCGCAAGAAGCAGAGCATCCTCGGGCTCGGGCTTCCATCCACGATGCGCCTATCGACTGTGCGCGACGTCTCCGCTGGCTCGACCGCGTCTTCCGTGGGCCCCAGCAGTGAGACTGGGATCCCGCAGGCCCCGCAGCGCCTCTCGGTCGACTCGGCGCACCTGATCATGAACGCCCAGGGACGGCCCTCGTCGATCCTCTCCAGCGGCTCCTCGCTCCGGCCCCCGTCTACCATCTCGGGTATCTCTGTCGACTCGACGGGGCGCTCCGCGCGCTCGTCGAGCAGCTCGGTCGTCTCCGTCCGCTGGGACGACGCGGCGATCAAGAGCGTGAAGGAGATGACGCGGCAGGAGCGGCGCACGCGGCGCGAGCACGACCGCGAAAAGGAGCGCGAGGAGAAGGAGGATGGCAAGAAGACGAAGCGCGAGAGCAGGCAGTCGTCCGAGTCCCGCCGGCGCACGCCGATCTCCGATATCTTCCCTGAGACGCAGGTGGGCGCGCAGAGGCAGTCGACGGGTTCGCTGTCGCCCCGGGGCTCGCTCGCGGACCATCCGATGGTGCGCATTGAGGAGGCGACGGCGGACGGGCATTCTCCGCCCACAGACGACGAGAAGGTCGACGAGGGCGCGAGCTTGAGCGAGACGCCTGTGAAGCGGGCGAGGGCGCGTCCTGTTTCGGAGCAGATGCTTGGACGGCCGAGGCCGCAGGCGATTTGCGAGAACAGCGAGGGTGATGGTGAGTGGGAAGAGTTGTTTTGGTTTATGCGTCGTTACTGACAATATGACGTAGCTATGCTTTCACTTCTTGACGCTGCGACGAACGACCTCGCCTCGCTCATCAACCGCCTTGACCTCGAGGCGACTCCCGGAAGCACGGCCGGCACGCCTCTCAATTTGACACCTTTACAGATGCAGCAAGCGAACCAGGAGAGCCCTCTCAGGCGACGTGCAATGCTCCAGCGCGGGAGTCCGCTCAAGGGCGAGCTGCGCGAGAGCACGGCGTCCATCGCGTCCCTCCGGCCGTATGCGAAGTCGCAGTCGTCCGCGGACCCGCCTAAAATCTTCATCGAGCCGGCGCACACGCAGTCGAAGGCCACACAGCTCGTCGGGCAGCAGATCGCGCCATGGAACGAGCTCGACTGGAAGGTCTCGCCCCGGAAGCCCCTCGTCAAGCCCAAGCCCGCCGCGCACCTCACGCACAAGCGCACGCTCACGCCCTCCCCTGCCGACGCTGGGCCCGTTTTCCAGCCGCTCCGCCCTGCCAACACCAAGTCCAAGGCGACGTTGTTGGCGTCCGAGCCTGGCGTGCGCAGTGCGACGCCTCCCGTGACGGCGGAGGTCCCCGCGCCGTCCTCGCGCACGTTCGGCTCGCGTCCGTCCAAGGTTGGCCTGAAATCCTCCAAAGGCGAGGAAGACGTGCAGCCGTCCCCGACCCCTGTCTTCAGCCGTGTTGGGGGCCACCACCGCAAGGGCTCCTCGCTCGTCCCGATGAACAGCAAGGGCAGCATGGGCAGCCTGCGTCGGTTGGGCGTCACGATCACTCCGGAGGCGCGCAAGGGCCTCGGGCTGTGCGGCACGTTGGGGAGCTCGACGGAGCCGGACGTCGATCCCGAGGATCCGGACTCCGACATCCCGGACGAGCTGCAAGTCATCCTATCTGGTCAGAGCGACGAGGAGAACACGCGCCCGCTCAGTCCCTTTGACGATACGCTGTCGTTCAGGCCGCCGCCGTCGCCTGGCTCCCCGCCGAAGAGTGCGTTGCCTGTTCCTGAGCAGCCCGCAGAGGGCCAGGAGAAGGAGCTGCCTGTCTTCCAGGCGCAGCTGTTTGACGCCGATGCCAACAAGGCCGAGCTTGACGATGGCGAGCGCAGTCCCACGTCGCCTTCGGAGGACGACACCAAGAAGTCGTTCGACTTTACGGGCGAGCTGAAGAAGCTGAATGAATCTGGCGGCTCCGACCGCGCGAGCTTCGTCGAGCAGCTCGAGACGGCGTTCAAGACCCCCGCGCGCATCGAGCTCGAGTTCGACTTTGCTGCCGACAGCCTGCTTGCGCCTCCCGTCCCACCGCTCCCGCAGAATTTGCGCCCGGCCCCTGCGGAGGACATCCCCAAGAGCTTCTCGAACTTCAACGAGACGACGTCGCTGTATGGCGGGTCGGACGAGACTGGGAACCGCGACTCGGGCATGTCCCAGGACCAGGAGCACGACATCAGCTTCATGATGCGCGAGCTCGAGGACCAGTGCCGCGTGTACCCGCCCGCGAAGTCGAGGTCGCGCCAGTCGTCGATGCAGTCTAAGCCTTCTGACGGCCGTCTCAACCGCGAGTTCAAGTTTGGGGGCAAGCCGGTCGAGCAGGGTTCCTCGACAACCACGGAATCAGATATCGTGCCGCTGACGCTTTCGGACATCATCCCGCCGTTGTCGCACTCGCGCGCGCAGTCGAAGAGCTCGATTGTTGAGGAGGACAGCTCGGTCCTCAAGTCGATCTTGGCGAAGGCGGCTGAGATCTTGCCTGCCGAGGAGAGTCGCTCGCGTGTCAACTCGATCGCGAGTTCTAAGCTCCACTCCTCATCAACACAGCTGGACCAGACGGCAAACACGCAAGGCCACTCCCGCGAGCCGTCTGCTGCGAGCTTCACTGGCTTCGAGTCGTTCGACGAGGTGCGACGCGGTTTCGAGTTCGGCCCGAACCGTCCTGCGTTCTACCCGCCGTCCCAGGCTGTCTTCCGGCCTCAGCATGGCCGCGACATGTCCGTGTTCAGCATCGCCTCCGTTTCTTCGTACGGCGCGGTTGTCAACGATGGTACTCAGGATCCTTTCGGGTATGCGCAGGAGGGTCCCAGCCGGCCACCGTCGATGGACGACATCTCAATCTCGATGTCCATGTCGGTCGACGACACGTTCTCGTTCATCCGCCGGGCTAAGCCGCGCAGACGCGTCGACAGCGATGCTTCGAGCTTCTACTTCCAGCCGTCGCACATGATGCATCCGTACCGTCGTGGTCACCGCCGCGGGCCTTCGGCAATGTCCGTCTCGTCGAACGCGCACGGTCCCCCCGTCAGCTTGTACAACCGCAGTTTCGGCGTGCACGCGCACAAGAGGAACGACTCGAACACGAGCGCGAGCTCCGTCGCGCTGTCGTACGCCATGCACGGTGCTAACGGTGGCCGCGCGGCGTGGGCGAGCCACACGCGCGACTTCTCGGTGGACTCTATCATGAGCGACTATTCGGAGCGGCCGATGGCGCGTCCGGGCTTGGGCGACAAGATGTTCGACAATGCCCACGGCGCCCCGCTCAGCGCAATCTCGGCTTCGCCCGAGAGCACGTACAGCGATGAGCGCGAAGAGGCGAACCGGACGTCGTGGGACTCGATCATGGACAACGAGACGGGCAGGTTCACGTCCGCAGTGGAAGACTCGCTGTTCGACAAGACTGGGAAGCGGACGTCGATGTCATCTGAGTCTGTCTTTGGCATCGACCCGTCGTTCGCCCAGTATGCGCGGTACCTTCCTAGTCAGCAGTACCGGCCGTTGTCAATCATGAGCGAGCAGAGTGTCCATAGTCCTGTCAAGGAGGACGATACCATGATCACGGTATGTGATATGTCGATTCTTTGTGTTTGCTGTATTAATCGCTATATGGCATAGATGCTCGGCGGCGGACATGTTCGTAGGAGGTCTATCAGCTCCTTGGTTGAGACTTCGCCCTGCGTTCGTATGGAGCGCAAACAGCACACGGCACACCCTGGGCGCATCCTTCAATTCGACATGATTGAGCCCTCTGCGAAGGAGTCGCCAGCCAAGACCTCGCGGCTCGTCGCACAGCCTTCCATTGCTTCGACGTCTTCGTTCCAGTTCGGTGGGGAGCGCATGATCAAGGCGCGCCAGGGACTGCTCGAGCGTCAGAGCTTGGAGGACAGCGCACTGATCGCGCAGGGAGAGGACTTATTGGATTCTTGTCAGTATGCATAGCTCCGGTCCTGATTCTGACGCTAACGTTTCTGTTCGCAGTGCGCGAGCGTTCCATCTTCAGCAAGCCAACTTCGGCTGGACGGTCGCGATCAAGTACTTGCACCTCAGCTTCGTCTGGTGTGGATACGCCTCCTCTCTCGTCGTCGGATGGTTCTTCGGTATCTGGCGGCTCTCAATCCAGCATCGACATTGGACACCTCAACACCCTGCTCACTAACGCCTCTCATCCCAGCAGTGGTGTCGCCCGAGCCCGAGCGCGTGCTCGGGCCAGAGGCACAGGTCATCGCCGCAGGATCGACCAGGCTCGGATGTCTCGTTCGTCCGTGTATGAGACTATTGAAGAGGAAGCATCTGTCCTCGCCAGCTCGCCGTCGACTCAGCGCTCTACCCCGCAGAGTCTCGCGAAGCAGGCGGTAAATTCGAGCGCGATGATGAACGATTCAGTCTATATCGTCGAGAGCGACAGGGACTCCGTCTACAGCGAGTATAGCGATGAGCATGGCATTACGACCCTTCGCAGGTACTACGCACTGCGCAATGAGGCTCAGGTTACTGTCGACGAGAGCAAGCGTATGTGGATGGATACTCCCTTCTCCCTCTTCGCGTTGCAATGTGAGTTGTCTTCCGAGCCATTGCAACGCTGTCCGCTGACATAGACCTTCAAAAGCGTTCCATCCTCCCCGCGAGCCCATTGCCATGCAAGCCTTGCTCGAGCACTCCCAGAAGAACTATGGACCTCTTCCTTCCGAGCTCCGTCCCCATCGCGTCCGTTCACGAACCTCGTCAAGACCCTCGCCGTATCCCCTCAGGAGCATGCGGTCATTGACCTCTCCCGAGAGGACCCGCTCGTCGCCCATGCAGGTCTTCACTGATGCCCCGAGCAAGCCGTTTGCAGCGTCCCTCCACGATCAGACCGTTTTGCGTGAAGTCCAACGGAACACGAACGTTGATGTCCCCACGCCGCCACCGGTGTTGGGTGAGATCAAGCCGTTCACGCCTTTCAATGTCGAGCTCGAGACGTCCAAGCAGGGCAAGAACGCCATCGGCCTCCCTGCGCGCCCGCGTGTCACTTCGAGTACCCGTCGTGCGGCCCTTGGATGGTCGAAGCGGACTGGCAAGTCGAGCACGCAAGAGTTCAAGGAGAACTCGGCCATAATCCCTACGTAAGTTATCTGTCGCACCATCTTTGTACGAGTTTCCGCTCATTGGTTTTACTGCAGTCCTTCCGAAACCCTTAGGATCAACCGCCCACGGCCTCGCGGCCGGCCGACGCCCGCTCGGGTACCTGTACCTGCTGCATAAATCCTTCTCATTCCATAACTAGCAATACCACACATCCATCGCCTACCGCCGCCTTCGCTTCAGACGTCCACTCGATCAGCCGCGGACACTCTCAGCCTATCCGAAGCAGGTCGCGCATCATCTCATCTATGCTATGAACATATCTGTCTATGCTCCATCAACGTCTCGTCTCGTTTCACATCACTTGGATCTTGATGCTTTCTTGCAACTCAAATCGCAAATCAACATCGCTGTACTGTTTGCTTTCTTTCGTTCACGCTCCGCCTTCTCTCTCCCGGTACCTGGAGATGTGGCTTGCTGGGCTTCCTTGTCACGGCGGAAATGGTCAGCATGGGCCGCTCACCGCGGCTAGGCGGACGTTTCTTGGTCCATCTCGGAGTTGTCTGCATTTCGCGCGAGATGCGATTGTGCATATTTGACTGTACTTCGCTATCTCGTATGCAGCTCGGCTCCTAAGTATCGCTCTGTCTCATCAGTATATCGTAGCACTGTGTCTTGTATTCGTCGAGCGAATATATGATACTTTGTTATACAAATTCCTCACCTCGGCATGTCTGCGAGCAGCAAATAGAGCCGGAAGATCTAGGTGGTTCGCCTAGTCAATTCACCTCTGTTCTGAGCTGGCACGATATCCATCAGGATTGCGTCTTGCCGTGTACCTGAAGGAACGGGCGTGACGATACGGATGTCCAGATATATGACTATCCACGGATCAGGAATCGACCGCGAGCAAAGTATGTCTCAGTGCTCTAGGTCCTGTACATGATTGACAACCCCGCGGCTGTCTTCACTGCAATCAGCGAGTCAGTGCTAAGCCCGCTCTTCACTTATCCTACATAGACTGATGTTACATTCATCACTTCTTCGAGTCTCATAGCATACAGAACCAAGGTGAGCACTGCAGCGGTGCGGCTGTCATGCAGTCGCATCGACCTCGGGCGAGGTGACGAGGAAGTAGTTCGCTCCGACCAGCTTCAGCCCGTACTTTCCCGCAAACGCGATTGGATCCCAGCTACGCCGATCTTCCAGAGCTGCGCCATACTCGGGGGCACCTTGAGGCACGGTGAAGACTTCCGGGCCTGTGGGCTCCTGGAACAGGAGAAACGCTGGGTAGGAATAACGCACGAGTAAGTTGACGAGCGAGAACGGTAGCCTGAAGGAGGTCTGGGGCTTCTTAGTAACCCGATATTGAGCAACACTCACTATATCTATGGATTCCCGAGTTGGGACGCGGTCCTGGTGGGCGATAGGGAGTCGTGGATGGGTGTGTCTTGAGCGCATTGAGCGCCTCCGCCGAGTTGGATTTGACGGCGGGTGACTTTAGACCCGTGATCTGCGAGGTTGGGTGCATTGTCAGTCCGTTGAGTCTGTGACTGGCAACCTGATACAAGCTACGCACAACCCAGTGCCTAAACGATCTGTACACCGCGTCCGTCCTGTATGGCGCGTCGGGATCAAGCATCACGAGCGTGTACGATGTTTCGGACGCGTCGTCCCAAGGGCCGTTGAGCGCAGCAAGTCGGACCTCCGGTTCATCCTGCGTCTCCTCTACTGTCATATTGTTTCCGAGGTTCACCTCTGCACCGTTGGGGTATATGATCGAGAAGAGGACGGTGGGGGTGAAGGTGTATGACGCGGGGACGACATCGGGGATGATCTGCTCCCTTTGCAGGGCGGAGACGATGGCGTGGAGTGGGTCAGAGGACATGGCAGCGGGTGTAGTAGTCGATGAACGCGCTGGTATATGTTGAAACGCGCTAATAAGTATTCAGGACAACGACGCTTGCAGTGGGCCCTGAGGTCATCCGAAGCCGCGATGTCTGCGGAACCGAGGCAGCGGCCCGTCACCGGGACGCCCTTGCCGCCAAGGGAAAGTTGGCACGTACTACATATGTAGAGTACACATTAGGGAGGGAGCGATCGCACCAGTTGATTCAGAGTTGTTGACTTCCAGATATCTGGAGTCTCCCAGGCCGAGATATCCGTCGGATAACCTGGGGAGCATCAAGATGAGTGACGTCTACTCAGAGGCTGACGCTGAGGCAGCCTCGACGCGGGTGCGCAAAATGCACCGTGTTCATGCCAATGGATGCGAAGGCGGATAAGTAGGTACATCTCCAGCCTGGAGATGCACCAGCTGGACAGACCCGGAGCGCTACGGATTTAGCCGGATACATAGGCGTCGATCCACTTTCTGGATAAGCAGAGCGCTCTAGTACGCGCAGATAGTCATCCTCTCAGACATCCAAGGAACTTAGACAGTCTTTGCCCAGCCCCGTACCGGTGCCAGTCCCCAAGCTTGAAGTAACAGACGTGCACTTGCTTCCTTTCCTCGGCTGCCCCACAGGTTATGCAGCTTGGTCCCCCCCGCTCTCTGTGGTACCTCCTGCATCTCACAAGCCCAGCAAGTGCTCTGCAGACTGTGTTCATCGGCGACGGGTTGAACTTGTCAGAGCGGCCGTGCGGGTGCAATATGACAGTACTCCATTTGGGACGTCTGGATATCCAGCGAGAAGGACTAGGTTGTACACGTTCCTCCATGCGAGTCAAGTCATCTGCACAATTCACGACCGGCCGGACTGCTACGGGGACATTACGTTCGTTCTTCTAAAGCTCCCTTGCGAGTCAACGCCAGATATCCTTCCTGCGCTCCAAGTTCGAACGCTACCAGCGCAGACTGATCATACGTCGCTGCTATCCATCCAGGGCCACACCTCCAATATCCGATCTTGAAATGGAGTATAAAGCAGGCCAGTCGCCTTCAACTACTGCCGTCAGTCCTTTCCTCTGCAAGGTGTAGTACTCGGTACTTTATCATTGGTATACCAAGCAGTTTTTCTGACGATTGGCTGCAGAAATGGAAGCGCATTGGCAGCAGTTCCTAGAATACTCACAACCTTTGGATGATGGAGGGCTTTCTGACAGGCCACTCCCCACACGCACGTCGCCGCATACGTTCGCAATGAACGTCGCTGCGCCTGAGGCTCACCACCTGGAAGATACCCACTACGACAATCCAGAATCCGGAGTTTGGACGACTACTATGAAACTCTGGGGTTCGCGGGAGTTCGACCCCATGGACGATCATGTGTATGGCCCTATTCCTGCCCTATCTACTTAGCACTGCTCATTATCACCATAGCTACACACCCCGCCTACCTACCACAGAAGGATACGCGGCCTTCAGCTTCAGCAGTGACCCTTATGTGCAATCTCCTTACATGCCGTCGATTGAGGACCGCCAATACACCATTGCTTCCACGGGCTCGATGGACTCTTATTCTGATGTGTCGATGCCGCATGCCGCATCTTCCGTTCCTGCGTACAATTCCCCGGTGGTCTCTCCAACATATGTGTCTTCTCCGGCCTCGATGTACCAAGACTTGGCCCCAATCCCCGGTGGAGACGCGCCCGAGATGCAGATGCCGGTTCACAGGGACTCGATCTCGGACAGAACCGACTCCGACCCCGAGTCTGTCGTAACTCCCTCCGATGCAATTCCTTCTGGCGCAGGCGCATTCGACGTCGTTCTGGAGGCAGAATCGCTGGTATACCGTGTAGGAGCATCCAACGATCTGGTTTGCGTATATGGTGGTCAGGTGAGTGAGAAGCGTGCCGGCATCTGCATAACACCCTCATGATCGTACATATGGA
The DNA here is from genome assembly GCF_000275845.1 of Dichomitus squalens LYAD-421 SS1. Classification (NCBI taxonomy): domain Eukaryota; kingdom Fungi; phylum Basidiomycota; class Agaricomycetes; order Polyporales; family Polyporaceae; genus Dichomitus; species Dichomitus squalens. The sequence continues at coordinate 649,196 of NW_006766895.1, forward strand.
ATTACAGAGGCTGCTCAGGCAACGGTCGTATACGAATAGATCATGCAAGCGGTACAGCACTGAAGACCTGGATCGCATCAAGTATGAGTTTGGCTGCAGGCTGGACAGGGCACAGCTCGGCAAGAACGGTAGTGGCATCGCGGAGTACGACTCCCAAGGATTTCCAAACAAGACCTTCGGTCAGAAGGCATCTTTCCGGCTTGAAGTACGTCATCTTTCACCTGGGGCCATTAAACTACTGCAACCTGAAATATACGTGATTCAGTTCGAAGGCTATCCGCCGTACACCTTCCAGATCAATGTAACCGGTCTTAAAACGGGTCAGCCTACAAAAGGTCGCTTCGCGCAGCTTACGGCTCGTGTGATGGAGCGCTTCATTGTGAGCATGTAATGTTATTGTCAGACTCTGATTTACCGACCAAATTGCAGAACGAATGCCCCCAGATGTGCGGACGAAGGTTCCCATACGAGCTGAAGGACCTGGTATTGCGCGAGATCGTACTGATCCCGGAAGCCAGCGTCCAGCCCTTCTTCGCTCTCTCGGAGGACGCGCAAGCATAGACGTTCCTACATCTTGCGCTATCCTTCTCCTTCAGATGTGCTTTGCGCACATCGCACACGTCCTGCCTGATGCAGACTGTAGAGCAATACCGATACGCTGCCTTCTATCGTTAGACGTACTTGAAACGACATACCGCCTACTATCACGTACCTACCTATATAATCGGCTTCACCCACGATCTAGAATAATGTCCACGACTGGGGCGTGCCTCTGGGGTGTATCTTTAGCAATGGTGTCGTCACTTGAGTGGCTATCGGTGCGGGGCCTCACAAATGCTGCCTCCTGTTTAATTAATTGGGCACGCAATCGCCTCTTGCAACCCGCCGACTGTCATAGCGTTCCGTAGACTAGTAGTGGCTAAAAGCCATGAGTCGTCGATTTGCTGGCGTTGCCGTCGGAGGCGGAGCGGCTGCGGGCGCTGTCGGGGTCTCAATATCTTGTGGTGAATGGTCTCGTCAGGGCGTTAATGCTTCCGTTCTCTGACTTTAACGTGACACTGACAGTGCCCTCATCGGTTTGCATTCAACATAGGCCGTAAGTCATCACATGCGGACGCGTATAAACGTACTAAACTCCTTTCCTCACGTAGGTAGCCAGTGCTGGTGGAAATAGTGTCCCATGCTGGATGTAGCGCAGTGGCAAGCTCGGGCTTCAGGCCACCGTAATGATTTGGTGTACTCCTCCGGGGGTTTCAGACATTGCCTCGACCTTCATCCGTCTCATCCGGGTTATCCTGTTTACTCAGAATGCTGCTGTGGTGACCTCACTTAGATATCGTCAGGGTCAGCTATGAAACTGCTCGGCTCCGGGAGACCGGAGTCGAATACTAGCAGGAGTACACCCAGATGATAATGCCGTCTCCTTTGTTGTTATTTGCAGAAATGTGCCACCTGCCGTGGTTCCTCTGGCGGTAGCATGGATGTATCTTGTACTTATTTGGGACAGCGTGTTGTAAATCTAGCGGGCATGGAGACCAGATAGCGTGGCCTCGTGCCTGTGGTTCGTGGCCATCACTCCGATCATCTCGCACTTCGACTTGCCGCGGATGTCTGCAATCGATAGGTGTGTAGTGTTTGACTCTTGTGCAGCTTTCTGGATTCTAACCATCATTTATGCCTCGATGTGCCACGCTTTGGTGTCTTCATCGTTGTCCGGCAGGTCAGATCTCCTTCGGGGCGATGCTCGGCGACATCCATGTTGTAGTGTTTGTGGACAGGCGATGCGTCCAGCATGTACGAAAGGTGCGAGCAAGCACCACAACGGTTGTTGTTGAAGGGAGACACAGTCTCGGTCCAAGCGCAAGCTCTATCTGACCGGTGCCTCCATAGCCAGCGAACGTCAATGGCAGCTCCAGGTAAATCCTGGCTCACTCCCTGTGCTCCCGCTTGGTAAGTCTGCTGATGCCTCAAGCCCAGCCCCAATTATCTTGTACCTCAAATGACCAGCACATCTGCTCCGTGGTAACGGAAGTATGATCTTGCCTCGCGTGGATGGATGGATTTCAGGCAATCCAAGGCTGAAACTCATGCTCCTCGTGCTCACTCAGAAATCCACTCCGTCAAATGTGCAGCTATAAGATGTCTGCTGCGCGGTGTGTCTTTCATTCGCTCTACTTTACAGAACTCACTTCGAGTCTCACGTCCAACACCCAAACTCAAGTCTCAACACACCCAGCATGAGCAGCAGCCTTTCAAATGCCCTGCGCGTCCCAGCCCGGATCGCTGTGAGACATTCGATGCTCATTGACGTACGAAGCTGACCAGGTCGACAGTTGCATGAAATACCCGAGAATGCCGTGGTAGTCGAGGAAGGCGGCTCGGCCTTCGTGAAGATAGGTGGCAGATGGCGCTCGCAAACGGTGCATGGTGTAGAGCTGCCTGTGCGTCCCCTTCCTCAGTCGGCGCGCATTGTCATTATTCAACCCATCTCGACTTGTAGCTTCAGCAACAATTCCGTCCCGGAGCTGTTATGCAAGTTCCCTATGACAGAGAGGCTATATACGTCTTTAGCCCTCAAGCTCAAAGCTGGTTGCTCGCAAATCCTAGACCTGACGGCTCGTTTCAATTTAGCGTAAGTTCAATCAAACCTCTGCTATATCACCATAGTAAACCCAGTGATGCTCTTCAGGGACACACGCAGATCAAGGTAAGAGTGGAAGCCTTGCAGCGTGAGTCATTAATCGCTCATGTGTACCTCGATCCGGCAGGTTGTGCCCCATCAGCTATATGCTTCTCGCAACTTCAATGGAGACCCCGAGGAAGTCCGATACAATCTTTCTCTAGGGTTGCTGGAAACGAACTGGGGTCAAGTGGCAAACGCAGATGCCGTTGCGTTCACCGGTGAGCTTACGACCAAGGCGAAAGCTACCATCCGGTATCAAGTGAGTATAGAATGGCGGGCCCATAAGCCATCAACGGAGACTGACATCCGGTCCTTGGTCTCTCATAGTTCGAGCGATGGCCCTACAACGAGGAGCAGGTGCACTTGCAGCGAGGTGGCAAGCCAATCACTCGCGGCGAGCTGGCATTCGTCATCGCTCAGCAGATGAAGAAACTGATCGTGAGTCCTCCCATGATCGCATGTATGCATCAAGCTGATTCTCCGTTGACTCGCGATAGATGGAAATGAAGGCGCGGAACCAGCCGCTGAGGTTCGACAATAGCAACAGAGAAGTCATGCTCTCAGACTTAGTTCTGATCTCAGTGAAGCGCGTGGCGGAGGGTAGCGTGCAGGCCATCCTTGGCATCCGCCAACACTAAGTCGATTCAAGCTGCCCAGGCGTTGGCGGCCGAATCCTGTTACCATTTCTTGGATCTCGTATAGCGTATACGCTCTAATGTGCTTACTGTACCATACTATTTATCGTGTATATTGACCCTCAGCGTTTCACCGTGCGGGTCCGAACAGTAATCACACAACGACTGACAGCGGCTTAAATCGTAAGTGACGAGCTTTCCTCGTCTTCCAAAGACGAAGCCGTCAAACTACTGCAGCATAGTCGTCGTCGACAGTCTGACTTCCACACAATTTGTCTCAGAACGTACACTATACTTCCCTTCTGGGAGACAACGGAGGAAGGCCCCAGTGCCAGATTGACGCATCAACTTCCCATAGAATTATGAAGGGCTTGCACGCATGCTTACAGCTCGCTCCGATACGCTGGAAGGTCGGGCCGTTGGCATACGGTCAGAGGACGAGAGCTGCCAGTGCTCTTGCCGGCGAGTTTACAGAAGGTCAACGACTCTTCTCCTGGGAGAAATTATAGCAACGACCTTGCTGAATTCCAATAGGTCTCCACCGCGCGTCACGACGAGATCCCCTCGCACGCTGTCCGCCTTCACACCCAGCAGCTTCTCGAGGTTGACCGACGCGAGCGCGAGCGCATCGGCCTTCGATAGTGCACCGTTCGACTCCAGCGCAGCCTGCACAGTGCGATGAGATGAAATCCGCTCCCGAGGGAAGCTATTCACATACCCATGCAAGATCGAAGCGGGCATTGCGGGCATCCCAGACCTCCTTGATGCCCAAGCCGACAGTGACACCGTTCTCGGCGAGCGTCAGTACAGCATTCTTCTCCGTCAGCGGTGGCCCAGCAATACTGAGAGTAATGGTGAGTCTTCGAGCTACATGGGTGTACGCAGCATGACGAGTACTCACATCCGCCGCTCCTCCCAGTCGTTGGGGAATGGCCGCGCCGGATTGAGAATAACACCAACGTTTGCAGCGCCCAGCTCCTGTGCGAGGAGATGCGCTTCCGACCCACCAATAATGGTGAGCTTCAACGATGTATGGAGCTTGGACTCGACTTCAGCCTTGAGCGTCAGGACTGAAGCAATGGTATCCGCGCTGTTTGCTTCGACAACCAACGGAACCTCTCCCTGTGCAAGACGCATCAACTCGAGCTTCCAGCACGTCAGGTAGATCGAAGCTCTCAGCATACCTGCTTAATCTTACCAAACCACTGCTTGATGTCACCGTTCGTCTCGCTCAGAAGCAAGTGGCGAAGCGCCGCGATCTGCGTACTGACACTGGGCGATCCAACAGGGTGGATTGCGACGTGCACTCCGCCGCTCTCCTGCACGAGCGCGCCCTTCTCGAGCTTGTGGCGCGCGCCAGTGGAGAACGCGGTGTTGAGTCCCGCGAGGAAGCCCCGTGTCTGGGGCGCCACAATGCCACTTGTCACACCAGCCCGATACGCCAGTCTGATTGTCTGATATCAGTACAGCAAGACCATGAGAGCCGAATGCACGAGTACATACAATGCGTCTCGGGTAGCAAATTGAAGACCGTCAGCCGCCCGGATGAGAGCGCCAGACCCGCCAACAATCTCAGGCACACCTTCCGTGAGGGCGTCGAAAACGTACCCATCTTGGGTGGACGCTTCTTGGTCGATCTCTTGCAGCCCAAGCGGCGCTCCAGCGCTGACGAGACCAGGAGCGATTGAGCCGCCCTCAAGATCGACAAACTCCGCATCCTCATCACCATTAATCGACTGCGCGCATGCACTGATCCCGGAGTCGACGCACATAAGCTGCCCATCGCGTACCACCGCGACTCCTGCGGCAAGCGCATTAGACGAATCTGCGGCAAAGGCCTCCCGCACAGTATACTCTTCCCGCAGGAAGACGCTCGAAACATTCGTGAACACCACCGTGTTCGATTTTGACCGCACAGGTTCCAGTGGGGGAAGTCCGTCGTGCTTCAGGGTCTCGTTCACCTCCTTATCGAAGTTAGGCGTCTTCGGTAACTTTTGGAAAGACGCCGGCTTAGATAGGAGATGCGGGGCCGCTAGCTGCGCAATACCGTCGATCCATACTTGCTGTGGAGTCGCCCCGAGAGCCAGTGGGTGGCTGTCCCAAAGAACAAGGTCTGAGAAGCCAAGCGGAGATAGAATTCGTGTTGAGTATGAGCGTGTGTACGATCGGTTCCAGCTTACCGGCATCATATCCTGTAGTAAGCGTTCAGAAGGCGTCAGCCGCTGTCTTCGCTTCGCAGTATGTGACGAGGAAGGAAATAGAGCTTACCTTCCTGGACGTAACCGATGCGGTGGTCCTGGCCCAATACCTTCGCGGGAGTAGTCGTGACAGCGGCGAGCGCGAGGTTGTGGGGCAGTCCGTAGTAGTGCGCTTGTTGCGCTTCGTACACGAGGTAGCGAGAGTTCAATACTGGATGATCGGACTGGACGAGCAACCCTTGAGCTATCTGTACACAAGTGCTGGAGAGTACAACCTGCCTTCATAACGACTTGCAAACCGTGGTCCGCGAGAACACGCGGCGCGAACTCTGATCCGCGATATGCCTCGCGTTTGTAGCGTGCCTGCGTCGCAAAGAGCGCCACTGCGGGAGGGTGTCCTGGACCAACAAACGATCGGTGGCTGTGAGACGTCTGATTCGCGCAATCCTTCTTACCGTACGCGGACTTGAGGACGTCTGGCACGAGGTAAGTCTCGTGGGCGTGGTGGAAGGCGGCGATCGGGAACTTGAACTCGTTGCTGATCTGGGATTTCGTGAGCCGACGATTGTCTCTTCATTATACATCATAGGCTCAGATTGCTTACCCTGACGAGGTCATCCAAGTCGACGGTCTCGTAGCAATGCGTGTGAACCTGGAGCGATCTGAGTTCTAGCTAGCGCGGGAGGATCGCCCACACGCATACCTTAACACGACCACGCAGGACATCCACGAGGGCCTCCCACTGCAGATCTTCCGGGTAGTCGCCGAGCCCTGCCCAATCGCCTCTTGTGGCCTTCGTGCAAAAATTATCTTGGGCTTCCATGATCTTCCGAGCGTGCTCGTACGCCTTGCGGAATGCCCATGCAGTGTCCATACGAGTGTTCGAATAGACTCGGTCTATTTATGGCAATATGAGCGTGGCGTGTAGAGGGATGGCAGTTGTAGACGCACCTGGATTCTCGCCACACGCATGCCTTGACTGCAATGAGCGGGGACAGTGGGTGAATAGGAAAATGGTTCACATACTTCATGTGGCGGTAGCGGAAGTAGGCATGCGGGTCGTAGACGCTGCCATTGCGTTCGTATGGATTTTCAAGGAGCTTGCCGGTGGGCGCGCGGTCAGCCGTTGAACGGAGCTTGATGAGAATAGCTTGTCCGCCAATCGCGTTAGCGGACCCCGGGAGCACAAGGGCAGTCTGGGTAGCATTTATTGAGTTCGTCTTGCAGTGATATGGCATACGCTTACCGTAAGGCCTCCGGCGATGCTCAGCTTGTACGCATCGTCACGAGTGTTCAGGCCGTCAAGGGCACGGAGCCACTGTTGCATATGCGTTAGCGCGACGAGATGACAATGGAAGCCATGAAACATACAGGCAGGACAGGGCCCTTGAATGAATTGGTGTCGTCACCGCCGCGCAGCTCAGGCACGCTATCGACACCCCTACATACCGACTATCAGTTTTATATCGGAACGGTGGCATCGTCACTGACAGGTGACTATGTAAGTCAATAATGCTGGGCACAAATGTATCAGTGAGGCCAGGAGCTTAAACAGTAAGCGACCCACCCTGGGGAGACCCATTGTCCTTGAGCGTCGACGCGGACGAGATGCGCGTACTGGTCGAGCAAGTCATCATCAACGACGCCGACCCGCTTGATGAGACCCCCGTCAAGTAGGATGTCGCCCCGAAGCACTTCTAGACCGTCGATTCTTCCCGTCCAGATCGTGGCATTCTGTTTAGCAAATGATCAGTCCCGCGCAACGGAGTAAATATGGGGGAACAGCCTTCATGTACCGTAATCAATGTAGGTCGAGTCCCAGGGACGAAACGATCGGATTGCGTCCGAGTGTTGAAGTCCTCCGGAGGACCGGGTTCCACGTCCAGGAGCTGGCATTTTTCCAGCCACTCTGCAGCGCGTAAAGGAACCTGGGTGCTCTCTCGGGACGGCCGGATGACTTCAGAGTAGAGTCGCGCGTATTGGAATGCCACCAAAGAGAAGGTGATTGCCAAAACAACCCGTAGACCGCGAGAAAGCCGGCGGCTCTTGGGCTGCGCTGGCACGTGGGTATATGTGGGGAGCTTCATATGCTCGCCTACCATATTGGCTCTATCCGTCGACGGGTAGATGGAATGGTATACGTGTAGGACGAATATGGCGATACGACGGATTGCTCTGTAAACGAGTTCATCGACTTGGCCAACAAGAATTCGGCACAGAAACCTACTTGACAACAGCGGCCAGATGAGACGCCGCTGCTGCGCTGTCTATGAGTACTGTGCGACTGATGAGCTTCTTGAGGACAGCACAGAGGCAGTTGGCAACGCGCGTCTGAGCGTCGTGGGTTGGGTTGGGAAGTATAAGTAGTCGCACGCCATTCTACACGCCGATTGCCGCTTCCCGAAACGTAACCGAGCGCTATTTAAACAAGACGTCAAATCTCATCGACTAACGAATTTGCTCAATTAGTCCGAGCGAGATCACTATGTTCGCGACGACACCAGTGTCACCCTGATCTGACCGGCACAATGCAGACATCGAGTTCTGAAGCGGCAGAGCCGTTGATCTTGACGCTCCACGCTGCCACGCTGGTCGAAACTGCCCACTGGGAGATGCCACGTGGAGGCCGCACTTCCGCCGCGCCAGGGCATTCGAATCCCCCTCGCCGTGGAATCCTCTGCAAGCCTCTTGCCACCTTGTCATCTCCTTTAGGTCCCTCTGTTGAACATCTGACGCTATTCGTCTTGCTCCACTTTCCACCGCCTCCTCAGTACTCAGTCCTCTAAGCTCTGATAGGCGCGAAGCTTGGCCTCGCTTCAACCGATCATCCTTGGCTCACCGGCTTCGGCTACCGGATGCCTGACAATGGCTTGTAAATGAAGACCTTCCGATGACACAGATCGGCTCGATCTACATGCAACGTGTTTTAGGCCAGGCAAGTCACACTGCGCAACACAAGTGCACATATGGATACATTTCGGGGTCTACGTTACTGTACTAGTGCGATAATGGGTCTTTTGCGTGAGTACAATGTGATTATGTTCTACAATAGGATATGGCTGACTTCATGGCAAGGCTCTTCCGTGATTCTCCGACGCGATACAAGGCATTCCCCGCTGCATCCTTTCCGCACTGCACTTAGCCATTACTCCGGATCCCGATGATAGGCTGGAAGCTGCCGCGCGAGATGTGCTCGATCCGCAGCAGAACCACCTTATCGAAGTCCACTTCGGAACCACGTTGCAGGAGCGGTTCTCCCTTTTTCTTCGCATGGGCCTATCCAGACGAAGGTGAGTACCCTCATGAGGTCAACCGAATGCGAGACTGTAAGACGCTCACCATGAGCTTCTTTAGTTCGAGCCCCACCGTCGCCGCCATCTCGCGGAGCGTGATGGGTTGTGCCGGACGGCCTTGCCCATCTCCATGTCGTACTCGAACTTGCATGGTGTGCCCGGGAAACTGAGGTAGCTGAAGGTACGGGTTGTAAGAATTCTGAGGCGCAGTCAAAACCCGTGTGGTATACCTACCTCGAATCGGATCGACGCTTTTACGCCAATGGACGCGTTGGTGTCGAAGGCGGGTTTTTCGCCGTCCACGAGGGGCTCAAGCGTTGCCAGCAGTACCCCGTTCTCGCCGTTGAAATAAATGGGACCTGCCGGTATGCCCTTGACGGCCTGTTTGCGCGAGTATGTGCCTTGCTCGAGGTGCTCGATAACGGAGATGGAGGGTGCGGCATTAGGTGGGACGAGAGCAGCGTCGGTGTAGACCTGTGCGAGGTGCGTCAGCGCATGATCTCGTGTTGAGGATTGACTAAGCTCACCTCAGGCTGTACGGCGCAATCGATCCCTTCGCCCAGTGTGGCGTCTTGATGGCCGCCAACATAGCCATCTCCGGGGAACGCGGAAGGATCGAACGAGCAGTACGGATGATCATCAAGCCATGCAGGCCGGCATGCAGAACCATCCTGGAGGGGCCATAAGTTTGGCGGTGTCTGCATAGAACTTACGCCTGCAGCTGCGTGCTGTGTCGCAATGTACGTTTCCTGGGGACAGGTCGGAGCCGTGATTGAAGTAGTCTGCATCCACGCAGCAAGTTCCTCCATGTCGTGCGCGCCCACGCTCCTCCCTACGTCAGGCGGTGGCGGGTCGGTTATGAGGTAGTAGGGGTATGATTGGGAATATTGCCTTTCCGCCTCCGCCTGTCTGATGATGAGAGGGGAGTATGGTGCGCGAAACTGTTGATATTGTTGCAGCTAGTGTTGTCCGGTGAGTAGCCAGTAAGACCGTGGGTGAAGACGGAAATAATTCACCATTTGCCCGATCAGCAGATACAGCGTCTGGAGGCGGACATAATCGTGCATAAAATGGATTGGATGCTCCTGTGAGTGCTTCAGTATGATGCACGCGCGACGGAAGGGTTCAAAACCAGGAGCGCACCTCGTTTATATGAGCATTTTGATAAAGCTCCCGCACGAGAGTGCCCAACGCGTCATGCGTCTGCTGAACGAGGTATGAGACACTTCTGGTATAGTGATGTTCAGTACATTACTCACGTAGTCCATTTTCAAGATTAGTCTGGACGAAAGCGCTTGGTCAGACAGCGGGTTAATGAGGGAGAGTGTGAGGGAGAGTGTACGGGAGGGCGGGATCAAAGGCGGACAGTGCGTGGTTTGTGGTTTTGTGCAGAGGGCCGGGGCGCCTTCTTGTACAGTAAGCTGTGGGCAGCGGGCAAGCGGGCTCTGCGCGGATGCAGCTCGTGACATTCGTTGTTGAGTGGAGCCAATGGGACGCGTGGCCTCTCATCCGCGGAACAGCTGCTAGTCAGCGAGAACCGATCATAGTGGCTAGGCCGAGCCGCCACAGACGGTCTGGATACGGGGCAGAGCAGGAAGCAGCGCATTCGACCTGTTGTGGTATGCATCGATAGCCAGCCCGGTGCATATCGAGGGCAGACGAATCGATGCGTGCGTGGACCCTAAGTGGGTTTCAGGAGACTCTCCTGAAGAGGGAGTGCGTTCACAGCACGGCAGGCATTGAGGCTTGGGGACATAAGGTGGGGGGGCGTACCTTGTCGGAGGATACCCGTGCCGGCCGCGCGTTGGACAGATTGTGGTCGAGCCACAGCCGCCATGACTGTACGGTACGGTACCGCCGCTGACGGAGAATGCTTGCGAGAACAACTAGTTCCGCAATTCGCGAGTTTTACTCATGGGTTCACACCCAAAGCAGTAAAGTAACGAAGAACCTGTATATCGAAAACAGCTATAGTTGTAGAGCTCCGCCATTCTCGGGTGTGCGTGTCGGTGAAAGGAGTGAGAACTTGAATCAGGCCGGCACAGGCGGCACGTCAGTCGCCCTTCCGACGAACAGCTTCTGGCTATAGCTTGACATGCGCAGCGTCTTGGACTGCAATTGCACCTGCTGTGTCCGTCGAAATGAAGATGCGCATGGTGATGGAAGAAATGGGTCGAAGGTCGTCCACAAAGAAGGACATAGAGACTGCGCCTGACGGCGGGCGGCTGCCGACGAATGCCAAGAGCACGGACCAAGTAAGGCTCCAACCATTTCATTTATTTACTGTGTATAAACGGTTGTTTTCGTTTACCTTTCAATTTATTTACCCATTTTCCCGTAAACGGTCATAAACCAGTTGTACACAGTAAATAAATGGTTGCTGGTACCACCATACCAGCAAGGCCAAAGACCAGGAGACAAGGTATCAGAGGGCCATGTAGAGGGCAGGTCAAGGTCGTTGACCGTTGGTCGACTCCTGCCTTGCTTCTGCCTGATCAATTGGCATCGACGGGGCCCGGCAGCTGACTTTCCTGTTCGGGAGCTTACCTCACCTTTCGGCGCTTATCTCACTGAGACGAAGCTTGGGAGTGAGCTTGATACTCATTGGCCTCCCAGCGACGATCATTGGTAGCAAGAAGTGTTATAAGTATACACTGATATGCAATGCTCCCAAATAGCCCTATGGAGTGTTTCTCGGAGTGATCTGCAACCTCACCTGTGGAACCATTTGTTTACCCTTTTTAAACTGTTTTCAAACGTTTATATACCCTTTCCGTATATTTTACGGTTTGGGATAAACATAAAGTAAATGGTTGGAGCCTTAGGACCAAGGCCGTGCGATCCTAGGAGAAGGGCGCGAACGTTGGTCAGTGAAGCTGACATGGGCGCGCGAACGCTTTTCACGGTCTGTAGGTGCAAATCAGGATGGGTCACGAGCGGACGTCTTTGTTGCAGTGGGAAGAGCTCGGCTGTGACTACTGTCGAGCGGAATTGGCATTAGCGTGCTCCTGGACCAGCATATCAACTCTACGAGATTGACTACACTGGGGAGTCCGTTGACAGTAATTCCCATAAGACACTAACGCTTCCTGGCCGTCCACCCTTTGAGGGTCGAGAGCATTGCGAACGAGGACCGCCCGGGAACTTCTTCGCGATTTACGAGATAACTCAGCCGTTCAGCGGTCGGTCATGGCGGCCAATCTCTGGAGAGGCTCGCTGATGAACTGCCCAAGTCTAAGAACCCTGGAGGGAGATGGCCTTGCACACGAGGGGATAAAAATGGTAAATGTAGTGTATGAAGGCACCGTATGTAGTAGTACATCGAGCGAATCCGAACGTCCGCGCCTATAGCGCATAACAGAACCTGTCCTATTGGGTTTTGAAAAACCTAGAAAACAAGTTAGGGCACGAAAATATCCCATTACTCAATGGTCCTGAGGCTTTCGATACGATTTCTTCACCGTCCTTATCCGACTTCCCAATCACTCGGAGGCCCGTCCCTTCTGTCTCCTCAAACAGACTCGTCTATTATGTCCTTAAGCCTGGAATGCATCTCGAGATATCATTAACCACACAGGATGGAGGTGGAGTTGGAGCCAGTCAAGATCGACTACCGGGCGGGTCGGATGTAGTTCACGACAAGGACGTGGGCTTGTCGTAGTCGTGGAAGCTAGACATGCGAGGCAGCTGGTAGATCGCGGTGGGAAGTATTGCGGCACAGGCAAACTGGCAAGTGATTGAGACGTACAGACGAGACGTGAACGGACTCGATTATCATTTGTGGGCCCCGGCCCGCTAGACCCGGTAGGGGCGGCGTGTGGCTTAAGTAAGAAGGGAATGCCACGTGGGCACTGCAGCCGCTGAGGGACAGCAGCGCCGGCATCGACGGCAGCTCAGGACGTCCAACATTGGCACTCACGCTCGCGCAATATATACTCACGCTCGAGCAGTCCCGGCAACGGTATCTGCTCTCTTGCGTGTACCAGGCCATGCACAGACGAGCATGAAGTCTGCCAGCTTTCTCCCGGTACCGCTGGACACTCCCGCTCGCGAGCCAGCGCGTCGCCGCGACGCCGTGTCGCGTAGGTTCCGCTTGCTCTTGTCTTTCGTCGTCCTCCTTGCGACATTCCAATGTTCGCGCGTGCTTCTGCAGGCTCACACTGATGATCACAGGCGAGCGGTGAATGTTCCTCTTGATGCAGCAGGCATACTCGAGAAGTGTAGTCTTCTCGAGACAAAACCAGGCCCTCCGCCGGACTTCTATGCGCGGACCCAGAACGACCGTTTCGTTAGCGGAACCAAGCCTACCCTTATCAAGGTCAGCCACACTCCGTACTACCTTGATGACGAAACCATGCCTCACCCGATCACTGGCAGAATGCTACCGTATGGACTGGCGAAGCGGACGGCTTCGAAGTCGTCCATGGGGATATTCTGCTAGATCGAGGGCTCATCAAACAGATCGGTGATATCAGTACCGGCTCGTACTCTGAAGATTTCGTGTACCACATTGACGCCCAAGGAAAATGGGTGTCCCCTGGGTACGAACACGGATTCAGATGCTCTCTGTCATGTGTTGATGTTAGGTCTACCGCAGGATCGTCGATCTACACAGTCACCTGTATGCTATCCTTCAAACGATCGGGAGTCTGCTACTAACATATTCCTTAGCGGAGTGTTGTCCGTTCCAGAGCTGTCAGGTGCTTCAGATGGCAACTCTCGGAAGGGACCTATTCTTCCAGTACGTTTGACTTCGACACGGCTCTTGGGTAGTGATGCGGGCTGATATTGCTCTTTTTCCCAGTGGTTGCGTGCCCTCGACGCTCTGAACACTCGCGACGAAGCCTACAGGCTGAGTATCTCTGGAGGTGTCACAGTAGGAATTATTCCCCTATCTTCTATATTGCCACGCTTATTGAGAATATCTCAGACTTCCTTGGTTCTCCCAGGATCTGCCAACGCCATCGGTGGGCAAGCTGCGGTCATCAAGCTGCGCCCAACGGCAGAACGCTCTCCTACTTCAATGCTGCTCGAGAACCCATACGAGAAGAACACAACGGTGTACGACCCTAAAGTGGCCGTTCGATTCCGACAGATGAAGTGAGTCGCTGCTCTATGTGACGCTTCCTATTTCACGCTGATGCCCCTTTAGGCATGCTTGTGGAGAGAATCCTGGTATGCATCTCTTCGGGACAGCGATTGGGTCTCTACTAATCTGTCACGACTCTTAGACAGGGTGTATTCCGGGACCCGGATGGATACAGCATGGGCGTTCCGTCAAGCGTATGTTCGATGCACCGCATTTCTCTTCTTCAATTGACGGTCCCTCTAGGTATGACAAGGCCCGCCAGATCAAGGAAGCGCAGGACGAATTCTGTACCAAAGCTACTCGCGGCGATTGGGCCGGACTCGGCGCATACCCCGAGGACCTCCAGTGGGAGGCGTTGGTTGACGTCCTTAGGGGACGTGTCAAGGTCCGCGCTCCCGTTAGCTGCTCCTGAACTCAATCTGATGTGAACTACTATGGCAGGTCCACACGCATTGTTACGAAACCGTCGACTTGGATGATCTAGTCAGAGTAAGTGCCAGAATGAAGCTTGCCTAGATACCAACCAGCTGACATCATGGTCGTGCGACTAGATCACGAACGAGTTCAAGTTCTCGATTGCCGCGTTCCACCATGCACATGAGACGTATCTCGTTCCGGACACACTGAAATCTGCCTATGGCGAGCCTACAGTCTTACCTAGCTGTCTTGTACGACGACCGCTTACCTTTGGCAATGCACAGGCCATCCGCCTGCTGCAGCCCTCTTCGCTTCACACGGCAGATACAAGCGCGAGGCGTATCGCGGTTCAGAGTTTGCGCCTCGCATACTCGCCGACAATGGCATCCAGGTCGTTCTGAAGGTCCGCCACCCGCACACGTTCCTCAATGCTCAGGATACTCACAGCCTACATGAATGTCCCAGTCGGACCATCCGGTGCTCGATTCGCGTTTCCTTCTCTGGGAGGCCCAACAAGCATACTACCACGGCCTTCCGCACAATCTCGCTCTCGCGGCCGTGACCACTACGCCAGCGACTATTATGGGCCAGAGTCACCGGATCGGCTTCCTCAAAGAAGGTGTGTACAATTCCTCTAGATTCGCCTTCGGGTCAAACATAATTGACCGCACCATAGGATACGACGCCGACGTTGTCCTGTGGGACAGCCACCCGCTCGCTCTGGGGGCAACGCCCCAGCAAGTCTGGATCGACGGTGTCCCACAGCTCGTCCACCCCGCCATCCTCTCTGCAAAGCCCAGTGCACTCCAAAGTCTCCCGAAAGTGCCGAATTTCGACAAGGAGGCCGAGGAGGTGCTTCAATACGACGGCCTGCCCCCGCTCGAGCCCAAAGCGTCGCTTGGGGAGGGGCGCACAGTCGTGTTTGCGAATGTCAGCAATGTCTTCGTTCGCTCGGCTACCGCTCCTGGTGTCCGACAACTCCCAACCGCAGTCGAGACTGGTACTGAAGGTCAGGAGGGACAACGAGTTAGCGTGATCGTCCGCGCCGGGAAAATCACTTGCATAGGCGCGCCTGACAGCGTGTGTGTCCGGGATGCGCTCTACGCGTCCTATGGCGCAGATGAGCCTGTCGACGTCTTCGATCTTGAGGGCGGGTCAATCTCGCCCGGGTTGACGACCTTCGGATCCCATCTTGGCTTAGAGGAGATCCAGGGTGAGGCATCGACTAAGGACGGGGTCGCTCCCGACGCGCTGAACCGAGGTGTGCCCAGTATTGCTGGGGGAAGTGGGGCGCTAGTGAGGGCTGTGGATGGTTTGGTTTTCGCGACGAGAAACGCATAGTATGTTCTTTTCCCACACCGTCGTGCACCGAGAAGGGGCTAACAATGCGGTCTAGCACTGCATACCGCGCAGGCGTCACCACTGGGATTGTCTCCCCTCAATCCAACGGCTTCTTCTCAGGCCTCAATACTGCTTTCTCCCTCGCGACGCCACATAAGCTTGCAGATGGGGCGATCGTACAACGGGCAGGAGCGGTGCACGTCTCAATCCACCTCGGCTCTCAGCAGAGCGTCAGCACCCAGATCGCAGCCCTCCGTCATCTGCTGCTCAACCAGACTGATGGAGACCTCGGGGAGTGGTTCGATGGGATCAGGAAAGGGAACGCGACGCTTGTCGTTGATGCTGAGAGCGCAGACGTGATTGCGACGGTGGTCGAGCTCAAGAAGGAGGTCGAGTCTGTCTTGGGCCTCGCACAGGGTAATACGCTGAAGGTGACGATCGCCGGGGGGAAGGAAGCGCATCTCCTGGCGCAGGAGCTTGGCAATGCAGGAGTGGGCGTGATACTAACGGAGCCGAGGCCGTTCCCAAAGCAATGGGAGGCGCGAAGGATGTAAGTGCGCATGGATGCTCAGCGAACAAGGGTTGCTGACGCATCAGTAACGCATGCGTGCAGCCTCCCTGGGCCGCCGCTATCGCACAAGAGTCAGATCGTAACGCTAGTGGAGCATAACGTCACTGTTGGCCTGGGCACCGTTGATGCTGACAAGGCTCGGAATATCCGCTTCGATGCAGGCTGGGTATAGATTCATTCACATCTTTGTTCTTTCGAAGATACTGACTCAGTGACGGTAATGTAGGCGGCTCTGGAGTCGGACAAGGCGATCTCGAAGGCCGAGGCTATTGCCCTCGTATCGACGAATGTTGAGAAGCTGCTGGGGATCGAGCGCGACGAGGACGAGGTTGAGCTTGTCGCAACCAGCGGAGGAGACTTACTCGAGTTCAGCAAGGTCATCGGGGTAATCTCACCGAGGCGAGGCGTTGTCGACGTCTTCTGAAACCAATAGTTTGTAGCATTACAGGATATTGAATGCGCAATTCTGTGTGCGTAACTACACATGCGCACCGTGCCTTCTCGTATCTGAGCCGCAGTGCTTCACAGGCATGCGGCTCAGACCGTCGCTGGCGGAGTCTCCGCCCTTAGCCCGGCGTATGCGACGTTGAGCGAACGGTCCACCAGACGTTGGGAACTGACGTATTCAATTGCTTCTTCTTCGACAGCAACGTCACAATTTCGGAAAATGATCTCGTGAGAAAGAGACTGGACGGTAGTGTCTTCAACGCGGCCAACCTCTTGAAGGTGGATGAGAAACCTGGATAACAGAATGGCCGTTATGCTGGGGCAGATGCCGGACTGGGTGAGCGTCAGTCATGAGGGACACAGCGGCTGGCAACGCAAGGGTTGGTGAAATAGGTCATGGAGCTGACAGATTCCGAGGAACTGAAGGGTAGTATCTGGAGTCCATATAAAGTCCTAGCACAAATACAGGGGACTTTCCGCGCCGTTTTTGCATGCTTACCGATACGAGGGTGAAAATCATATGCATGAGGTCTAGGGGGATTAGAACGCTGGTCAGGTCGAACGTAGCGTCAGGGCGCCACCATTCCATGTAATCAGCAACCGATCCGGTTCCTCACAGGAAGTACACCATTCCTTAGACATTAAATCAACACCATTTAATGATAGGTGTACACATTATGTTGATACCATCATGTAGTAGGACGCCTGAATATGAGTTGATCGAGCTGGAAGCGTTTTGACGGGCCTGGCGGAGAAGCTTCCTTTGTCCATACATGGCACGCCAGGTGACAGAGACGACGATGAGGCATGACCGAGATGTTATGATACCTAACCACGCGTAGATCAATCCAATCCGCTGCGGGCAGTCATGACCGTTAAAAACATACCACTACAGCAGACGGGTCAGTGAGTGGGTACAAGAACAAAAGTGAAAGCATACGCCTGCTGAAACTCTCGGGGCTGGATCGGGCCCGAAAAATCGACCTGACGGGATACAAGGTTGTGAAGCAGGACACTGCTCTACTAGCTATGTAGCACGAGTGATACGTACATATAGGTTGATGACCACTGTAACCATGTACAGGACGAAAACAGCCGCGGCTGTCAGACACTTTTGTACACGGCCGCTACATGTTCGTATACTGGAAACAGCTGAATAGTGCGGTGAGCGGGCGACTTCGACTTCTGGTACGGCAACTCGGAGGGACACTGACCAGCCCAGATCACCATGTCACCTTTATCAGCAACGATGTTAAGATATGTCCAAAAAGGTGAGTTACTAGAGGGCTCTATTTGAACATGTCGCATATCGAAGATTATAAAGGCGATCGGCACCTCTGCAATCCTTGCATCAGTGATGCGGCTCGAATGGCAGTTCGCTAGATGCTCACCAAATGTGGTGAGAAGAAAACCACGCTTGGAACTATCACGCTGTACAAGAGCTGTAGGTATCTGTTCAGTAGGAATAGTACAGATACGAGTGCCTTGCTTTTCCAGAACAGCTCAATCTCGCTGTCCATCGTGACAAGATGCTCGTACGTGTACAGCACTAAGGTACGGCATGATGAATTGTTATCGAAAGCGTGGGTAGAGATAGCAGCGCACAGACCTCCGCTGGCCAGCCATATGCAAGAGATGGTGATGCTAGGAATAAGGGGTCCCGGCAGTCCCCTAAGCCAAAGCTCTCGCATAGTTACACAATGCTCTTACTCAGATCATAGCCTGAGTGCCCACAAGGGGTCGATGACGAGAATGGCGAAGGTGGGACACGGCGAGGGGATGGAGGCTAGCTGGCCCGTGTTCGGACACAAAATAATGAGAGCTCGCGAAAACTGCGTGATCCTGTCACAGCTTACGTACAATGTGATGATGTACTACAGTAGACTATGAATTGAATTCATGGCAAGGCTCTTCCATAATCCTCTGACATGATGCGAGGCATTCCCCGCTGCGCCCCTTCAACACTGCACTTAGCTATTACCCCGAATCCCGATGATAGGCTAGAAGCTGCCGCGCGAGATATGCTCGATCCGCAGCAGAACCACCTTACTATGATCATGATAAGGATGAACGTATCTCGGCATGAAAACCAAATCCAAGAGCTCGAAAAGGACGTAGAGCTCACGGAAGGTTTCCTTACCGATTTTGAGCTAGCGGAAGGCCCTTGGTCCGACGATACGCCAAAGCGGAACGATATTGTGACTGTCAGTGATTCATGATTCACGTATTAATGTGGAACACATCTGATCCTTGCAGCATACAGGGAACCTTCAGCGTCATGGCGTCCTCTCTGCTAGAGACCATTGCACAGGCAACATCGGAGGGCGAATCAGTGGCGGAGTCCGTTCTTCATCTTCCAGAGCACGATGTAGAATCCTTCGCCTGGGTTTTCCTCTTCGTCGTCTACAAATCCGCCCTCGACATAGCAAACGATGGCATAAATGCCCTCAAAGAGGATTTGCAGAATGAGTTCCGAGCGCTCTTTCCTGGAATATCACCGTCTACTATCCTAGAGGGCAGGGGTAAGCTGCGGCTGCGGGGCGCTACCGAATGCATCATGCAGTACCTCCGGAACAACGTCAAGGATGAGCTTTTCGCCGATCTTCTTGAGTTCATCTTCGACCCGGTACTGATACCGCGCCTGCCGCAACGGAAGCCAGCACGTACCTCCTTCCATGACGCTTTTTTGAAGAATCGGCCCGCGTACGAGCCACCCAGACCCGAGCCCCTCGCCCACAAGATCCTCTTGGACGCATTCAATCTGTACCTTAAACTCGACGACATTTCGAAGGGCGATGATGTTTCGAAGGGCGATGATGTTTCGAAGGGCGATGATGTTTCGAAGGGCGATGATGTTTCGAAGGGCGATGATGTTTCGAAGGGCGATGATGTTTCGAAGGGCGATGATGTTTCGAAGGGCGATGATGTTTCGAAGGGCAATGAAGCTACAGAAAGTGATGCATCCGATTAGTCTCAATGTGAATATGTACTAGTACGTTCTGTTTGCGGACCAGACCTGGTCATCCCAATTGTACTTGCGACGATTAGCTATAGCATGAATGTCTTATGAGGACGAGCACTAGCGTCTGGTCTACATATTGCAAGCCCTCGGCCGTCCGACGGATAACAGTGATATAATTCGCAACGCTAACATCCATCTAGAAGAGTGAAGGGTTCAACCAGTGGGGATAGGCAGCGCCCGCTAGCCGATGTTCTGCTTATATAACGATAGCGCTCAGAGATAGTCTTCCGCTCTCATCTACCCGACCTTGATGTTCGACTCCGATGAGGCGCTCTCGAGGATCTTGGTGGTATAATGGGACTTCCAAGGGTTTGTTCCCCTCATAGGCAGGATAAACCATAGTACAGATGTGTAAGAAGTATTATATGCATTGTGAATTGTTTCGCTTGGCCGAGATGAGTATGGCTCACTCCAGTATAGGACATGAAGGCACAGCGACCACTACCACTCTGGTCGGTGGCTGAGAGGCGCTTAATCCTCTCCCCCTTCCCAGTGGGCACGGCGCTCACATTCTTTTGCGCTCTGAGCGCGTTTTGAGCCTGGGATGCTCACTCAAAAGTTGTAGGGAATGATGTGTAGAACATATTCTCTCGTGTAGATTTTTGATTCTTACAATTTCTCGAGAACTAGGCTCCAACTTGAAAATCGCCACGAGAGAACTTGTGCATTCAATGTCTAAGATACCCCTTCACCACTCTGCTCGGTCATAATGGGAGGTTTCGGGGAGAGATCTTTCTTTTACACGTTGACCGCCCTTCAGCCACCAGCATTCCATTTGGCCGTCTTGCCGTCTAATCAAGCCGTAGATTATCATGCAATTCGAGCCCCGAGGCATAAGCGAAGGCCGGGCGCTCTGACGCGCGCCTCCTCGGTTAACCCGGGCGCTGCCTATCCCCACAACCAGGCAGCCCAACCAGTAGTCATGTGCACAAACGTGGCCTTCTGTTTTGCGACGGGGTACCATCGAACACATGCAATCATACCATCTGCAGCCCGCTCGCCGTCCATGAATACTTAGATGCGTCCTTGTCTCCGCGCGATAGACCCCTGAGAACTCTGCTGCTCGCCCACACCCGCCCCCATACTCAAGAGGCCCACCACGACGCTTGCGCCATCCTGTATCCTCTTCTGCCTCTCGTACAGGACCTGCACCGCCTTGCTCGCCTCGCTCGCGAGCTCGTCGTCCGAGCGCGAGTCTGGTATCGGCGGCGCGTCGAGTGGGAGAGCCCCAACTCCCGACTGGCGAAGGTGCTCGACGAGTGCTAGCAGCGCCTGCTTCAGCGTGGCGATGTCGGCTGTACCATCCCACTCTTTAGCGACTTCATGGCTCGAACCCGCACGTCGTAAGTAGTCGACATACCTGCCGTCTGTACGGGACTCGTCCCATGATGATAGGCATGCTCGCTGCAGCAGCCCATTCGCTCGTTGACCTCATAGGATTCAGGGTAGGACAACATCGGACACTCACATGCCGGCTAGTGCACTACGTGCGAGTCCCTGGACGCGAGCAACATGCGCCTGGGCGAGCTGGATGTTCTGTTTGAACACCTCCGGCGAATTGAGGTCTGCGCCTTGCAGCCCACCGCCTTGCGCACCCAGAGACACCTGTGACGAAAACGACGGAGGCAAACCCAAGCCTCCTGAGACGTCGAAGTTCAGAGAAGGGAAGCTGGGGAGACTCGACGGATAGAACGGTTGCTGCTGCATTAGCTCTCTGTTATCGACTTAAACACGGTGGTGGAAGAGATGAGAAATGATAGTATACAGTGCACAGCTAGTCCAGACAATACGATACACAAGACGCTCACGCCAAGTACATCACGCAGACACCATGTCATCCAGACACCATGACGCATACATTGGGTCATAAGCATATGCAGTACATGCGCGATACATGAAGGAGCCGACTATCAGCCGTTTTGGGAGGGTCAATACAAGCCCAGGTCGACCACAGGGAGAACGCGAAGCACTTAGAGCTTCTGCGCGTTCGCGACAGAGAGTGTCTGGCCCGCAGCCTTGGCCCGCTTGCGGAGCATCTGTGTCGACTTCGCACCACGGATGCCTCCACCCCACTGGCGGCGTTGCTCATCGTACTTGTCAGTGCTACACGGCAACAACTCAGTACAACGCGTACACGAAAGCGAGAGATAGCGCGTACAAGTTAGCCTTGGCGGCACTGACGAGGGTGGCGAGCTCGCGCTGGTCCTCGCTCTTGACGTCCTGGAGGACGAGGACAGCAGCGGTCTTCTTGTGGACGACCGTGCCGAGGCGGGCCTTGCCCTTGACGATGACGTAGGGGACACCCATCTTGCGGCAGAGGGCGGGAAGGAAGACAACCAGCTCAATGGGGTCGACGTCGTGGGCGATGACGACAAGCGACGCCTTCTTGGCCTCAATGAGGGCGACGGCGTGATTGAGACCGTACTTCACGAACAAAGGCTTACTTCTCCGGCT
>NW_006766895.1:672276-682713 GCF_000275845.1 Dichomitus squalens LYAD-421 SS1
ATGATGGATGAGAGTCGAAAAACAGACGCACCGATACCGAAGTTCTTAGGGCGGGACTCGAAGAGAGGGTTCTTCTGAGTCTTCGAGCTCGTCTTGGAGCCAAACGGCGCGGAGGCCGGCTTCTTGCTCGATCCCTTGGTGGCCTTGGGCTGGTCATTGAGACGAGGCAATCAGCATGGCATGTCTTGGCAGCATAGAGAAGCTGCCGCCATCGATGTGCACCCGGAGCTCTAACGCTCACATCCGCCCGTCCTGAGGACGAGCAGTTGCGAGCCCAGCAACCGCTCTGCGTCATAACAGCCCTCGCGCATGCGGGTAGAGGGTGCTCGGCTAGAGGACAGTCTTGCTAGTGCGGGAGTATCCTGCCTGGGGATAGCGTATGCGAGTTAGAGCACAAGCCGCGGCGGGTCATCCAGACTGAAAACGCACCATCCATCCCAAATCTCTCCCTCTAGCAGGACCCCATTGCTCCGTGTGCACAACGAGATCCAACAGCGCTGTACGAGGGCTCACCATTGTCGATAGTTGATGTCTTGACGGCGGCTTGAGGAGTGTGTCGGCTTGGGGGAACGGGATCGCAGCGACAAGCTTTCGTGCGTCCTACGGAGGCTTCAAACTCCGCTTCACGTTTGCTTCCAACCCTTCCAGACTCCGACTGATTCCACAAGCTTTGGGCACTCACGCGTGCTGCTCATGTCTGACCATGTTCGGTCTCGATCCACGTACTCACCTGCCTTGGTAAAAGCAGCCCGCTCCTTGAGTCGCTGTACTTAGGTCCCATGAAAAAACAAGAAAGCTCGTGTCAATGATACACACTATCTAGTTCTGATGGTCCTGGAGAGTACGCATACGGAACTCGGTTGCCCTGTTCCCCCGACCTGTACGTACACACCTCTGCATACACACCGATTGAATACGACTGCTTCAGGATGTATCGCACTTTCTCCTACACCAGACCTCCATCTCGCACATGCGACGGACGGACATGTGTTCGAAGATACGTTCTTTCCCTTGCGTCGATAAAGCGTCCTGCGGCAGCGGTTGCGCCCCAGGCACCTCCACGATGTGATGAAAACGCGACATGGTACCTAGACTGTACGTCAACATGTGCCCACCATCCATGTCCGAGTCCGTGTTCGCATGGTTCCCAAGGCCCGTTTCAGGGCAGTCATGGTCTTCTGTACATCCGTCAGAAGCCTGTCAAACAACCGCAGACACTAGTGCTCTTGTGGAACTACCTCCATGGTGGACTCAGTAACCTACTTTGGCATATGCAGTCTTCGTCGTGCCCTGGCCATCTTATGCCCATTGTACTACTCTACGCCTTCGTGATCGATGCGACCCTCTTGACGCACACTCCGCTTGAACGTGTCTTCCTGCCTGTGTCGCAGCAATACCGGCCGCACAAACATCGCCACAGCAGAGAATGGTACGTTATACTGATACATTCACGACCCCTTGACGCAGTGTGCTTCGGGCCGCAGTAAAACGTCCCATCTCATCCGTCAAGGCCTGTCGTTCATATGGACCGTAACGGCTCAGCATCGCTCTCACTTGATTCACCGTTCTCTCAATGGTCATGGCCTACGCAGCCGCTGTCAAATGTTTAGTGCACGTAGCCCAGTGCTCGGATGGTAAAGGCTGCAGATCGCGCGCCTAAGAGCCGCGCTGTCAGGACTACGAGACTTCGGTCACTCAACGTAATCTCGTTGTCCAAGTTCGCAAACTTCTCTTGCTCGCAACAATTGTAATGCGCCACAAGTAGCAGAGCCCGCAGGGACTCCGGTTGGCGATCGGGCGTACAAAGGCTTCTAGTGGTACAGATACACAAACGTTCCGACGATCGTACCCCCCAATACGTACACGGAAACGAGGCCTCCCCACTCCAGCCATAGCACCGGTCAGCTGTCTATGCTGTAGGTACGTAGTGGCCCGCCCATCGCAGACATCTATCTTACGCCGTGGATACCGCAGGCGTCCTGTGTGGCACGAGATGTCAGTAGCCAGCGACCGCAGCCGCGCGAAACCACGCGCCGCCGCTCCCTCCACCCCAACCGGTCGATTCGCCCGTACCAATCCTTGCGGCCGCCACCACTCAGCAAGCGATGCAGACCCGAATGGGAGAGCTTTCGCGAGGCATGAGTACGTGGCACCCAGGGAAGGTACGGGGTGCACCCGGCTGGTGTGGACGCAGACGTCGGACACGCTTCGTCGGACTTTTTCAAGTGTAGTGACTGAGGAGCGAGTGGCAGAACGAAGGGCGGATGCAGGACGAAGGTGAGGGCATAGACTCGCCTGGTTTTATACAGGTCTGGCTTTGCCACTGTTCCGGGTGGTCGGACGCAGAGACATGCGCAGCTGCAGATGGGTGGCACTAAGCAACGTCCGACGGGAGACCGGACAAAGGAGGCGGCTATGGCAGAAGGAAAGGGGGTGAAACATCAAGCTTCATGTCGAGGTTGGCGATTCTCTGAGGAAACTCACCTCCCTTTATACTCGCTGGCTGTGCGTTCGTGGCTCAGGCATACAAGATCAGCGCGCAATGGCCCAGAGGCCTCCGCTCCCCGCGCAATCGAGATAAGAGTCGGAGCTAGCCTGTATATGTCGAAAACCTTCCGATGCAACCTGTTACGACAGGATTCCGTATCGCACGCGAGCAGTTGACACGATGCAGTCCCGCACGAAGAACAGGTCGCGTGGCTCGCGGGCCCAATCCAAGCGCGACTTCTGATACGCTCTGCGTGCTTTCGATAGGCCTGCTGCCGCACACCGCGCCTCGCTATGTTTGCGCAGCGTGATTGACGGTCTGAGAGACCAGGCCTGGCCACGATGACAGCGATTCGCTCGGCTGCGGGTTCTACAAATTGAAGGTACAAGCTATCTGCGCGCGGGGCGCACGGAGGGGACGCGGGATCAGAGAAGAGCGAATCGAGAGGTAGCGCCAGGATCGCGAGACATGATGCAAGAAAGGGCGCTCCATCGCAGGGAGGAAGGTGCGGAACCGCTGGCTATGTTCCTGCGCACCTCAGTGCCACTGCCGTGTAATCGCCGGTCAGAATACGTACGAGAAATCACAATGTCTTCGGTATGTATTTGTATTGCGATAACAGACCAGGCGTCCTATCTCCCTCTGGCCTTCGCGAAGGCGGCGATATCCATAATCACCGAGTCTTCTCTGGGTGTAAGTTCCAGTTGGGCATTGCTAGGCCCGCTACTCCGACAGTGTGCCGAACAACCGTTGGGAGGAAGATACAGCACGGTGCTTTGCTGATCTGATCTGCTGCCGCGTCCAGGCACAAATGCGATATAAACCTTCTCCACCAGCCGTCGCTCTGTGAGCCATCGACCCTCACCCCCAGTGAGAACTTACATGGGCTCAGCTGTATAAGGTCGATTTGTAATGTATGACGTCGGAAAACCCGACCTAACCCATAATTTGGCAGTACACCCGACTTTGGCTGTATGTCGTTGTATGAACTCGGGTGGTCGTCCGATACCAACCAAACGCCGTTGGACTGGGTCGGGCGCGGCCGTTTTCATTGGGTTAGGCGTGGTTGCTGTCGAGACCCTTTGTATCAGAACATTTTCGCATCATCGTATTCTATTGTATGTCGTTGTAAAGCTACACAGTGGAATACAGCTACATTCAGGTATTATTGAGTACAGGGGGAGAACACTGGATGCCGTTGGATCACATTGGGATCAGCCCATGGTGCCAATGGGGCGCACATGCAGCGGCGTCGACCCCGCCCGCAAGGAAGAGAAATAGACGCGCACGATGTCTAGACCTCCTAACGCCGAATTGAACGGGCCCGTCGTCGACACTGTCAGTGTTGGAAAGGCGATCGGATCAGTAATATTCGGCAATGGGACTCAATAGCGGTGCTAGAAACGTACCATCTATGACGCGCGTCCGAGCCTCTATGTCGACATAATGGTGAGCAAAGGAAGGCGATACATGCGGCTGAACGCACCTGGCGCTCGGCCCGACTCAGTGACTTGTAATGGGCCTCAAAGGCGTCCTGGGTGCCGTCCGTCTCCGTGTACCATCTCCGTGCATATATCCACCTGGAAAGAACGTGTGAATGAGGTACTCGAGGCGATCAGTGTGTGAGCGAACAGTACGTACTTGGCCCCTTGCATATCACCTGGGGGAGGCCAATGCGACGTCTTGCGAGGCGCACGAGTTTTTTTCGGGGCGGGCGTCTTTGCGGGCTCGGCAGGGGGTTGCTCCGAAGGGGTAGAACCCCCAGCAGCGACGTCTTGGGGCTGGGGAATCGGGGCTGGGTCCGGGGCCACAGAAGGAAGACCGACATCGAGGGGGGGACCCATAGGCACTTGAATAGGATCAGATGACGCCTCGGGGTGCGACAGGGACATAGACAACGGCGTGAGTGTTGTTAGCGACGCAAGGGACGACAGTGTGGGATGGGGAACTTGGATGGACTGGGACGAACTAGTAACAGGTAATGAGGCAGAGGGGACGGATAGGGAGGGAGACGCAGGTGCGACCAAGGGGTCAGACAGGGGAAGTCTACATGATGAGGAGTCGGGAATGATTGCGGGACGTCGTTCAAGCTGCAAAGCAGTCCTGTGGGCAACAATAACGTATGTCAGCAGGCTGCCAGACGTGTCAGTTAATAGAACCGACGTGGATGTCGATAGCTGGGGACACAAATGAACGTTAGCAAAAAACGCGGCTTGTGGAAAGCAAGGGCATTACCACGGCCAGCAGGCTGGGAGCGGCTCGCTGCTTGCCCTTGAAAGCATTGGAGGGAGTCGCAACAACATCAACTAGTTGCGATGGCGCCAAGGATGATTACGGCTCCCAATAGTACACGACATTGAAGATCTACGTACCAACGGTTTGTGCCGCTCCGTCTGAGTCTATGCGGGCTTGCTTTCGAGGTCCAGTCGCTGCGTCGTCATCACGGGAAGGCCGCTTCGAAGTGCGGCGACTATGGGGGGGCTTTGACGTACGGGCGTTGTCTTGTCGCACCGACTCCGACTCAGATTCTTCCAAGTCCGAAGCACTCTTGATGGTGTGCAGGGCGTCGTTGAGGTCGACAGTCTCCGTGTGTGATTTGTCCCACTTGCGGGTGACCTGTTCGTAATACGAGTAGTACATGAAAATAGAGCCCTTCGCGTTGTTGTGGCAAAGCTGGAACAGGGGAAATTTTTTGCGCAGCGCGGTGTAAAAAAGCTCCTGTAACCATATGTCAGTGTCGCCCCATTTCCTAGGGAGCTCGTATCGAGCCGTGCGGGCGAGGTTGAGGAAGGTACGGCAGAACTTCCGGGCATCGTTGATGTAGTCGCCGTCGGCAGGAGTGCCGTCAATGTGCTCCACGTAGGGGGCGGTGTGGTTGATCCCCTTCGAGGACATCGCCTTGCCTCGTACGGGTTCCTCCCCGATCCGCGTGGTCTTGGGGTTGTCGCGCTTCCACTGATTCCAATCTCGGAGAGTAAAAAATTTGAGCTGGGTCAAGGGCAGGAGGAGTGATATGAGGTCATGTTTGGGTGATGTCAAGTGCGAGCTACATACGTTCGGAAATTCTTTTTGTTCGCGCACACAGTCATAGCCTAGCGGCTCTTTCGGCTTAAGCGACTGCGTCGCCACGACAGATTCGAGGAGGAGACGTTTGAGAATTGCTGTGGGGAATCAGGAGACGACCCTCATGCATGTTTTGAAGGCCTACCTCGGCTGTCGTTGGTATCATTGGTGACATTGGCCGCCTTGTTGTCTCCCCTGGGTGGGCGCCACGGTGAGCACGATGTCATTTACGAATAACGCACTCACTTGAAGTCTTCGAACTGCATGCGCAATGCGTGGAATTGTTGACTGCAGGTGTCCAGTGTGGGCGGGGCCATCAGAATGGTGGGAGCCGACGTACCGTAATTCGAGGTTTTCTTGCGCGACGCTGGTAAAATGCCGACTGTAGGTACGCAGGGTCAGACGGTCCTATAACAATGTGACGCCAACGTACCGTAGCTCCAGGTTGTCTTGTTCAAGGCGTTGCAGCCGCGCTCCCATTTCCATATATGAGAGGGATGAGTTAGAGGATGGGAGGGGCGATGAGAGTGAAGTGTTCTATGAAAAGCTGAGTATATGCGCGCCATTTGGTACTTCAAAACGAACCAAAGGTGATACAGAATGCATGTATGCGGCGTGATGATCGATTGCGGGAGAAAACATAGTATGAGGAGAGTATGTAGGGGGGACCTTGGAGGCGGAGGGGTACTCAGCGGCAAGAGAAAAAGGTTGGGCCCCTTCTACACGATGCGAGACAGAAGGCAAAGAAAAGGGTGTGCTGAACGGGGATACATGCGAGCGTGATTGTGAGGAATACGTATCATCAGCATGAGCTCGGCGGAAAATGGATTGGGAGCGAGAACGAGACGGAGAACGAGAGTGTGATTCGGCATTCGAATGAGGGCGTGATGGAGCCAGGTCATAATTACACAGTTGGGACGGTAAAGGAGGAGATGGACTACGTGATTGTTGAGACATTGTTGGCGTGGGGCGTCGTGGGCTGGATGAGAGGAGGAAGGTAGACATGGCACGCACAACGTCTCGCTGGGCTCGTCTGACGCCCATGACCATATTAGGTATGCAGGGATTTGCATGATTGTCGTCTTCGCGCCTTCTATGATTTGCCTCTGCTGTTGCCTCTTCTGACCCTCTTTGCCTCTTCTGACCTTCTCTGGGCCGACCCGCTTGCCCGCTGAACTCCTCTAGCCTGGTTGCACCATGGACGCCATCCACTTCATCCGCCGTCTAGCTGCAAATGGTCCACCATATCCAGGTGACACACCTCGTCCGGTCATGGACTTTCTGACATCCATCGAGGCAGACGGCAATACTTCCGAAGATGCGCGGTATGTCGCGCTGTGTGCATAGTGGTCTCTACATTGCTGATTTCCGTCAGGCCAAATAGAACTGATTATAGCTCGCGATACTTTCTGGAGGCCTTTGAGTTGTTCCCTAGGCATCCACCAACGGCGGACGCCCCCGCCCGAACAAAGCTGACGTACACTCTCCTCCGCCTGGCCCTCTTCTGCGCGCGCGAGGCTTACCTTCTGGATGGCATGGACTCTGGGCGGGCAGACACACTGGACTACACCACCGCGGGCCCACTGTACTTGGAGCTGGACGACAACTTCGGAGACGTATTGTCAAGTTTATTCGATGCGAGTCCTCTAGGCAAGCTTTTGGATGAGATATGGTGCGTGGCAATTTTTAGGACCCTCAGTTGATACTAACACAATCACTACTCCGGGCTCTCGTCTGAGCATAGCCCCTCATCCGACGACGACCCTAGTCCTTCCGTTCGCCCGGCCTGTGATCCTCCTCCCGTTCGCCCTGCCTGTGACTCTCTGCATTTCGATTCCCATGCCCACAAGGAAGTCTGTCGTGAGGTTCTCGAGGATCGTGCGGGTCACCGTCGTCTCGTCCTTCCCATCGAGACCCCACCCACACTTCCGGCCATGCTACCCATACGTCTCCGCATTGCGATCGGCTCGTCGCATCGCTTCTGTTCGTAGTTCCACGTCGCGTACAGCGGAGCAGGACGATGAAGCTCCAGAGGTTCAGGAGGGGCAGTCCGAGGCTTGCATCAGGTATCGTCGTCTGAATCCTCGTCGTCTGCGAGACTCTCCTCGCGTCCAATCCATGTCATGTCGAATCCTAGCCTGTCCATAACAAAAAAGCGATTTGAGTACAATTCAGCAGCATGGGGATCCTCAGCCTCCTCGCGTCGGGGCGTGAGAGGCACCATGGCCACCACCGACTTGATTTGTTTGACATCCACGACTTCGCGAGACTGCTCTCCTCGATAGCGACAGGCCATGAGGACGCCATGCGTCTCGCGCAAAATCGCTGGATCAGGTGAGATGAAAACGGACACCATGGCCAAGGTGAAATCAACATCGTCCGTGCCCCCATCCTCGTGCATCCTCTTCAGTCGGAAAAAGTACTGAACCTCCGCGAAACGATCGTCTGCAAGCTGAACATGACACGGCTTTGAGTGAGCTCGCGTCATGGATATGTAAGTGTAACATGGCGCACCTTGACCATACGTGAGCGATGCACTGGCCGACCTCGCCTCTCGCCCTTCATCTCCTTCCAAGCGGTGCGGGCAACCTGGCCGTTCGGGAGACGCAACCGTCCCCACTTGGCGACACGAGGTCGCCAGCCCTCGGGAGCCTGAATGGCGCGCTGGGTAAAAAAGGAATGCAGCGCGACGCCGTCGACGTCAGAGACAAGATGGGGAGTGCGAGCAGTGGGATGGAGGAGAACATATCGATCTCCAAGCTCGACAGCCCCGGCGGGCAGTCGGATGGGTTCCTCCAACGCGTCCGGGAACATGGCTACGAGAGCGCTGATCTGAGCGCGCCGCAATCCGCGGAGTGACAAGTTTTCGTACGGTTTGACATGGGAGCCTATCTCCCTCGTCAGATTCCCAATAGCATTTTCGAGAGGCCACTGCGAGTGTAGCCAGGCCGGTCCCACACGGACATTTTCGGGCATGAGGTGTACGAGCGCGTGCAAGGCCTGGCGACAGAAGTGGAGACGATCGACACGACGCGCATAAAAATTCTCTTCGAATTCTTCTACGTATTCGACCAACAACTTGTGTGCAAGTGGCCTTAGGTTGACCGGGGTTTCGAGCAGGAGGGCAACGCGAGCACCAGCGATGAGCTTGCAAAAATGATAATGGTGCTTTGGTTTCTGGATCGCCCATAGCAAGCCCGGTAGAAGCCCATAGAAATAGTACATATATTCCCATGCCTTGTAGCCACTAGAGATCTTCTCCGCAGGGTTACGAGGCGGGCGATCAAAAGAGCCAGGGAGATAGAGAGAGGCCTCGGCAACCAGTTTCCCATGCGCCTGCCACACAGCATCGCCCGACAAGCACGCCCAATCCCAGTCGTCCACAGAATCAGTATCAGATCGCCCCAGTTTGCCCCGCAGTAGGCCCAGTACAAGCTCAGTCATATTCAGCGTCAAGAGGTGCATGATGTCGGCAGGAAAAGTCCCAGGAAAACCACAGTTGATAGGAAGTCCCATGAATATTGACGGCTTTGCGATGCCCGTTTCGAGGCGCTTCTTGACATATTCCCCATGGGTGCGACAGGCGAGAAGCTCCGACAACTGACGTTCATAGCGCTCGGTGTTGGTCTCCTCTCCGGGGGGCTCGCGCACCGAGTAGTCAGGATGAGCGCTACCGCGCACACGCTCATAGTCCGGGTCCGAAGGTTTCAGCATGGCAGCATAGTAGTGGCCGCCGCCCCCAGGTTTGCGACGTCCCTTGAGAGGACAGAACAGCCGACAGCCATGCGCCCCAGAGTGCCCTACAAGTCCGTTCATGTATGCCATAGCCGGTGTGTCGCCTGTAGCAAAGAGTACAATGGGGCGCGAGCGCATGAACCGTTGGCGATAGGAGTCCCAGATTTTCAGAGGGTTATTCTGAAGAGCAGCAACGTGGTATAGCCCAGGGAAAAGGAAGGAATCGATATTTTTGGGTTTCTTAGGGCCCGGAATGAACGCGCCCGGAAGCACGTACCGCTTCTTGTACCGAACGTCAGGCGCCAAATCGAAGAGAACCCAGATGTATATCCAGCAGTCAGACTGTTTTGATTCGTAGAGCTGGGCGCCGTCAAGAGAAAGCATCAGAACCAGATCGTCTTCCAGAATAGTCCCAGCGTCGACCAGCCTCAGATAGTCCTCAGCAAAGAATACGTCCTCAGCCACCTCGACCATCTTCTGGGCATTGGCCATTTCCAGAAGGCGCGCCATAAGTCCCTCGCGGTGGTGCATACGTTTGGCGCACTGACGCGATCGGTAGAGGGCCTGAAGTTGAGGGCCTAATGGATGTGTCTGGAACGTGCGTCGTGCAACGCGTTTGTTGCCGCGCGTCTCGTAGCGCAGTTCGGTGCAGTCTTTGTCCGGGCAGCGGTCCAGATGGGCGTACGGGCCTGTATATGCTACGCAGGTCTGGGGGCACATATCAGTAACGATGGGGACAACACCGCTGAGTTCTTGTACGAGGTTTTGCATCGCCTCGTAAGTCGGGAGTACGAGCCCCTTGCTATAGTCCATCACCGCGGCCCTGTTGTCGCGATATGCCTTCTCCGAATATCCATTTATCACGAATTGCTTGAGCGCGAGGCGCAGTTCATCATTTTCGGGCGCCAGCAGGTCCGGTAGATCAGCGTCGCCCTCGGGGTGATGCATGCGATGTATGATTTTGGGATCCAGGCCAGATTGGTCGAGTGATGCGTTTTTGAGAGCCTTGATGAACCCGATGGCGTCCTTCAATTCTTGCAACGTAGGCTCGGGGAGCACTCCCGTGGGGTCGTGATTCCCAAATTCTGGCCCGTCGTCGGCCTGCTCCTCACCTTGCTCAGTAGCTTGCTCGTGTGCGGGGCCCTCCGGCC
>NW_006766895.1:683799-689039 GCF_000275845.1 Dichomitus squalens LYAD-421 SS1
GGGCGGCCTCGTGGTTGTAGTACGTCCGCTCAGGGACTGGGCGCCGCTGGCCCCTGCAATACTTGATACATTCACAGAAGAATTCCCTTTTTTTCGACTGGCGCGAGCGTGGCATAACAGAGTCTGGCGGCGAGACAAGGTACGAGGATCCTGCGGAGGCCTTGGGCAGCCGGCTGAAATGACACGCGTGCTACGGGTATGGCGCAAAGCAAGTATTGTATTACACAGTTAGACACAGGCTAGAGACATTTCTAAGTCAGAGACAAATGGACGTCACCGCTGTCGAGACATGTCCGATCGAGGCACCGTCATGAGAGTCTAAGACGTGAATTGGGCGCCTACCGCCATCTGCCCAATCTGAACCGACAGCTCCCGACCTCAACCACTCTTCTACGACTTTCGCCGACCTAAAACAGCGGAGCCCATGTACGTTCTCACTGGGCCTCACCTTCGACTCGTACCACCACCATCCCCAATAAGCGCCCACTTCCCATCCCCTCCCGTGAGTCCTCCTCGTCGTCCTCTACTAACAATGGCATCTACAGTCTCCTCTACTGGCCAAGCTGCCTCAAAGAAAACCCCTGCCGTCGACCCGGCTCCCCGTATGTCTCCCTCCAGCTCTACTAGTTCCGACGTATCTATGGCCCGCTCCATCTCGCCCCCTCCCACCCTCAACATCCCCAGCGACACTCAAATCTCCGCTACGCCCGCCGGCCTCTACACGCAGCCCGACGGCCCAGGCCTTTCCACCCAGGCCCGCCTCTACAATGCAGAGGCACCTGCACTCGCCTTCAACCTTGCGGCCGAGGCCGCGCTTCTGCCTCATGGCCCCCTCCCCTCTGCCTCACCTGCCCCGCCTGTCTCCGGACTCGGCGAACTGGACTGGTACTTCCGGTCCCTCAGTGCCCACTTTACCCCCCTCTCTCAGCCCGCTCCGGACTCCCCGCTCCCGGCGTCTGTCCCGTCTTTCCGTCACCCCGCTATTCTCAGCGCTCGCTTCCTGGCCGCTATGGCCAAACTCAACGCTCAACCCAAATCCCAACGCCCCCCGGAAGAAAAAGCCCGTCTGGGGGACATCCTTCAAGCCTTCCTCGATGACGGCTTTTCCACCGCGTCCCGCAAAGCCGCAAACGCGGCCTACGCGTACGTCCGCGGCCTCCTCGACGCTTCCCCCTTCCCCACCAGCGACGCCCCCCCCCGAGGCGCACGACCTCACACCGGATCTCGACTCACTCGACTCAGAAACAGTCACTGACATTCTCTTTGCACTCGTTATGTTCTTCCGCACTCACCCCAACGTTCCCCCCAAGGATTTTGACAGGTCCCACGTCCCCCGGGTAGCTGACGCCCTTGAAGTCTACCCGTTCCACCTCGAATGCATCTTCGACTCTCATCCCTCCATCATCAACACGGCGATCCGCATCGTCTCCTGGGATCCGCCTGCCGCTCCGGCGCCCCAGGCCACCTCTTTCTCAACGCGCGAAGGTCAAGGCGTCCTCGACCTCATCAACAACCTTCCCCCAGCCACTATCCACACCACACCCCCATCCCGCTCCCCCTCTCCCATGCCTGGCGTTACCCACCCCGGCCTCCCCGGCTCTATCCATTCTCCTCATAACTGCCCCCCTACTCCCACCCCAGCCGCCCCAACCTTTGATGCGTCCGCCCCTCCTCATTATCCCACTCCTCCTCCCAAAAAAGCTCCCTCCCTGCCGCGAGGCGTCCGCTGTGACGTCTGTTGCGGGAATCACCTCACCAGACGTCACGAGACCGTCACCAAGCGCGCAGCCGCCAAACAGACAGCCGCCTCACCCCCGCCCCCGCTCCCTCGGCCCGGCCTGCCCCAGCTCCCGCCTCGGCCCCGGTGCCAGCCCCCACCGGCGCCCCAACCACTGCTACGCCGCCCACCCCGAGCATTCCCGCTTCCCAAGTCCCTACCCCCGCCCCCGTCCAGCCTACTGTTCCACCTGCCCCGTGGTCGACCATGGCTGCCAAACGCCCGGCCACTGGATGGTCCTCATCACCCTCCATCCGCATCAACGAGGTCATCAACGAGAAGATCTCCACCCTCCCCTCCGGACACGCCAAAGCCCGCTACTTCCGCCTCCCCGCGGCCATCCCGGAACACCAACATCCGTCGACGGTCGCCATCACTGACGCACTCAACCAGTCCAACTTCCGCATCGTCTCCGCCTCATGGAACATGACGGGCCGGAACCTTGTCGTTTTCCCTTCTTCTCTCCTGTCCACTGATGACGCTCACAGGCTCGACACCTGCGTCTCCACTATCCTCTCTGTCCCGGTCACCAGCACGTCGTACGTATACTACTCTTCCCTCTCCATCTCCCAACTCCCCTCTGTCCGTTACCGAGTCGGCGGGGCCTCTGAGCCTGTCGACCCGGTCGCTTACCTCCTCGCAGCTGCCCAACGCTCCCCGTCTCCGGCCTGGCGTGCCCTTACCATGGACCTAGTCCTGGCGGCCCGCTGGAACCCCTCTCCCTCGCCCGACAGCGCGACCCTCTATGTCGACATTCGGGAAGACTCTCCCGCCTTCGCGCGCCTCCGTGCCCTTCACAACGGCACCCTCGTCTTCGACCTCGGGGCTGGTTCCCGTATTGCTGTCGCGTGTCCCGTGCGCCGCGGCATCCTCGCATGCACCAACTGCCAAGCCCTCGGCCACCCCGCCAGCACCTGCCGGTCCCCTCCCAAGTGTGCCACATGTGCCGGTCCTCACCGCACCTTTGACCACTCGGCCCGTGCGGCCCCAGACGCCTCCATACAATGTGCGCTCTGAAACGAGGCCCACGCCTCAACCTCCCCCACCTGCCCGGTACGTAAAACTGCGGCCCGCACTGCTAATTGTCCTTCCCAGAATCCCGCTGTCGCCCGCCAGATGGGCCTCCCCATTCCGTGCACTGCGTGTGGAACCTCCCACCTCTACGGCCGTCACCGCCCAGGCGCCGTGGACAACTCTCCCTTCTGCCGTGCGTGCGGCTGCCGCCATCCCTTTGGCAACCACACACGTCCCCGCCCTCTTCCCGGCGCCACCCCCATGCGTGCACCGGCCGTCTCCCACTGCCGCCGCTGCAACACGGCCCACCCATACGGTGTCCACGTCCTCACAGCCACCGCTCCCCACCCACCGGCTCCCGCCCCAGCCCAGCCCTCGCGTCCCGCCGCCAACCCTCCGCCCGGGCTTGGGCTGGCCGGTTTCTAAATGACTCGAGACCACACCTCCCTCGACTCCCTTACCATTGTCTTCCACAATGCTAACCACAATCCCTCCCATATGTCCTCCCTCCTTTCCTCGCTGTCTTGCCATGTCGATGTTCTATGCATCCAAGAACCGTGGTATGGCCCCCTCAAACACATTCCCACGCCCGGTGGTAAACGCAACGTCGCCATGCCCGGCGACCGGACCAACGACAACAGATACTTCGGCACCCAGTCCGACTCCCACTGGCGCCTCTTCGAACCCTCCAAGACTGATCACGACAACCCCCCTCGCGTAGTCTGCTACGTCAACACCCGGCTACCGCTAACTCGCGCCTTCAGCCACCCGGCACTCCGGCACCGAGACGCTATACTCCTCGGTCTCCAGCTACGGTCCTCTGACCCTCCTCTCTTTCTACTTAATGTCTACAATGACCCTCGCGGTCACTCTGCTGTCCTTACTGACCTTATCTCCCTTCTTCCCCGCCTCCCAGATCAAGTACGCTGCGTCGGTGGCGACTTCAATCTCCACAGCCCCGACTGGGACCCCTCGTGGGGAACCTCCTCTCCGCGTACTGACCTACTCACCCTCTCCCACCTTATAGGCGCCTGGGACCTTGACCTCCGCTCCCCGGTCGACGTCCCCACGCACTTCCCTCACAACCCCCGACTCCGGGGTTCCGTCATAGACCTCGTCTGGAGTTCACGAGACCACCCACGTGACTCCATTCAGGTCCGGGCTGCGGCCCATGGCCTCTCCGATCACGCCCTCCTATACGTCACCCTGCCCACCGATCCCATATCCCTTCTTGGATCACCGGCAATCTCCGATGACAACCTCGAAGACTTCCTCACCGACTTGGCCCAGACCCTCGTTGGCTTCTTCAACTCGACACCTCGCCCGGACTCTGGCCCCGACGTCGAGCGCTACACACAGACGCTTTACGACTCCATCTCCACCACCTGGGAATCCCATGCCCAGCCCCGCGATCTCTGTGCCCGCTCCAAACCCTGGTGGAACAACATCACCAAAACAGCACAGCGACACCTCTCCACCACCCTTAAACACACCACCCCACCCCTCCAGACCGCCCGTGCACGCCGTCGCGCTTTCCTCCAGCATCGCGACACCCCCTCCAACACCGCCCTCCCCAAGATCGCACAACTTCAACGCCTTGAAGCTCGCCGCTCCTACTTCAAGGCCATCCGTAACGCCAAACGCGCCTTCTTCGAACAGCGCATCCACGATGTCGCCACCAACAATGCCCGGGTCTGGGACCTGACAGCCTGGTATAAACCACGGCGGTCGGACACTGCTGATATCGTTGACTCCCTAGGCAACCCAATCCTCACCCCCGAGGATCCACGCGACAACGCCGGCCCGACCTTCCATTCTGCGGAAGGTCGGCCCGTAGACCTCACCATCGTCGACTCTATGCCGGCTCTCCCGGCCCGCGACTGGCCGCCCTTCTCCCGTCAAGAGCTCCTCGACTCTCTCCACGCCACCAACTCCCGGTCCACCCCCGGCTGGGACCACATCACGTGGAAATTCCTCATGATAAACTCGGGGCTGTGAAGACAAGGATTAGATCCGACTAGAGTCGAAGCAAGATCTTCAGTCAGTAAGGAAAGACTATATTGCAGCAACGAACTGTACCTAGAGTCGAAGCAAGACTACAAAGGTTAAGTAAGTAACTACAAGTTAGAGATAGATGTAACGAAGTACTCACTCTTCAGTCAGTAAGGAAAGACTGAAGAGGGAGGACGCAATCTGAAGTCCTTATATACTACAGTGAAGTGTCCATGACTAATCGAAGAGTGGTTAGTCACATGTACCATAGTGCGATGAATAATACAATGACGAAAGAATTGCGACGTATCGCACCATAGGATGAGTAAGAGATGAGTAAGGCATAGACCTGTCTAGACCGTTCTGGAGTAGTACGGATTGTCCTAGACAGTACCAGAAGAGTCCGGAAGCATAGCTATAGTACACGAGCAGAGAGTCCCAAATATGGTAACATACT
>NW_006766895.1:692666-700495 GCF_000275845.1 Dichomitus squalens LYAD-421 SS1
AACAAATAGAAGGTGATGCTCCACAAAGTAAGGACCGCAATTGATTACCCTCAACGGTCAAAACGTTTGCAGTGCGATTTGCAGACCATTAGCCTCGTTCTCTTACGCTCGACATGGGACATGGCAACACAATGTCTAGCGAGATCTGGAGATGCAGGAGGCGCTGCCACTAAGTACACGTCCCTCGCGATTGCGCCTTTGCTCCAGACATGAAGTAAGCAGGTGAATTGTGTGGAGATTAGAACATGAGCATTAGACCACTTTATGCGCGTTCATATGTAGGACAAAATGAGATACAAACATTTCTTATCCATTATACACATAATGAACTTCTTGTATATCGAGTCAGTAGCTCTTCAATTGTGACGTGCCGTTATGGCGTAGTAGAAGTCTTCGTGACCGTAATGTGGCTTACTTAGGGTCGCCTAGCGTAGACGCCGGAGAGAAAAAAATCAGCGCGTTCACGGACTTATGCAAGGCGCTGTAAGTGACGCGCTGGGTGGAAATGCCAAACAATCTCGGATAAGACGCTTACTTACATACCTACCGTACTTTGTAGCTATGTTTGGTATAAGACAAGAGAATAATAATAATAATAAGCTCTGTGAGCCATCGACGTCGAGTACCCCTAGATCGAGCAGAGGACATACCGGACCCGGCGGTATGCCACCACAGGCCCCACACGGGGCCAGTCCATCGCCCCATCCATCGTCGTCATAGCTGTCGAGCGCTCGCTCGAATACATAGTACCACTCGCCCCTCTGTTGGTCAATGCCACACCCCTCGATACCGCTACTACTCTACATTTCACTATCTTACGCCTGTACCACCATGTCCAACACCAGATCTGACAACACGAACCGGACGACGGGGGATGACACACACGCGCACGGAGCGAAGACACAGAAACTCAAGTGAGTGCTACGCAATATGGAGCTGGATCACGTTTCTGACCCATATCACAGAGGTGCGACGGAACTTGTTCACGGTAAGTATAGACGGAGACGTCTTGTTCCATGTCGGATATCCCGCCATCGCGGGTCCGCACTTCGCCCGCATACACAACCTGAACGTTCCACATTCCATCGCCCGAATTAGAAGCTCCCTGACGTAGTGCTCACGGTCCCTCGTACATCCAGGTCTCGGAGAGTCTATCCGGGGTCGTTTCATGGAAGCCGTGGACGGCTCGCAGGGCAGCAGGCACGCCCCGATATCGCAGCAAGGTCGGCAGGAAGTCGAGCGCGGGATGGCGAAGCTCACCGGAGGACCCGGAGCCGCCTCCGTGACGTCCAGCACGGGCACTCGCAACCCAAACCCCGCAGGCGACAGCGACGGCGTCTCGACGAACACGGAGTCCTCGTCCGGGTTCGGCGCAAGGCAGCGCGCAAATGGGGGCAACGCCCTTGGGCCCTCGAGTGGCTTGACGACGGGGTTCGGCAACGCTGGACCTGAA
Source organism: Dichomitus squalens LYAD-421 SS1 (assembly GCF_000275845.1). Taxonomy (NCBI): domain Eukaryota; kingdom Fungi; phylum Basidiomycota; class Agaricomycetes; order Polyporales; family Polyporaceae; genus Dichomitus; species Dichomitus squalens. The sequence goes on from NW_006766895.1 coordinate 694,120, forward strand.
GCAGCCGTTGCGCAGGCCCCGTACGGAGGCCAGGAATCGGCGATGGGGCAGCAGGGATCGACAAACCGCGACTTTGGGTACGAGGAGGGGCAGACTCGAAGGGACCCCGCGGTTATGGGGCAGCAGGGAAATTCTCCCGGCCCAGCCCCTCACCGTTACACGTTGTCTGGTGAGCCCAAGCGACTGGGCTGACTTGTCGTTGAGACGTTATAGTCGTCAGTGGTCAGCAGACTGAACATAACGTTGGATAGCAACATTCTCTAGTTGAAGGCCAGATACGTGCACTTGAGTGGGCTCTTGACGATGATTGCCTTTGAATACAGTAGTAATACACCACGATCATGCAATACCAATTGTAGCTCTAGCTTCTATATAATCACTCACCCAATACTCATGACAATCCTCGCAATACAAGCTGGAAAGTTTGCTGTGAGCTATTGACGGTGCCGAGTAAACCCGAGAGCGTCGCAGAGGAAGTTAGACAGTTGCTATGTTGTATTCGTATATGTTCGTGCGACGGAACCCACGGCATTGCAGCCTTGAAAGTCGAGAGTCGCGTATATATATTCTGTGTGCCCCACGACATGATCACGGAGACGAGAACAAGCTCGCTCCGGGTGATCCGCGGGATTTCGGGATGCTTGCAAGTAATATACAATTTATGGTCAGATCCACTCCAGCTTCGTAAACTATGACTTCATCTTGGGTCGTCGAACCGACCGTCTGATACCGCTCTACAAGTTACGATTGGGAAGTGGAGGCTGGGCAGTCGACGTCGCCGTGGAAGGTTGCATCGTCGTAGAGTCCGCCGTCGTGCCAGTTGTAGGGGCGGGATTCGCAGCAGACGAGCTGACAGCAGTGTCCTTGGGATGGCTCGCAGCGTGCCCTCCGGCCTCCATGCGATTCACGGCGGCCTCCGTCTTGGCGCGGCCGATGTCGCTCTCGGGGTGATGCTTTTCGGTGCCCAATGCTGAGTCGACGAAGTCCATGGCGTTGCCGCGGATGCTGTCACCGATGCCTGGAGTCAAAGAGGAGTGGTTAGTGCCTGACATGTGTGCGCGACGGGTGCTCGACAGGATCGCGAACCTGAGACTGTCTGGAAAGCGCCCCTTGAGACCGAGTGGTCAGTACATGGCGTTTGCCAGATTCCTGGAAGCTGCTCACCGGATAGAGTGGCCGACGCCGGCACCGGCGGTGTTACCGCGCGAGGGCGTGGTTCCGGATCCCGTAGTGTTGGTAGACATGATGGGGTGATTCAAAGTGAGCAGAGCAGCGAGTACGACACCGTAGGAGGCTCATAAGTTACTACTACCCGCGCGCCAGGAGCCAACGATGTCTCGCGCCAATGACACAAGTAATGACCTCACCGTAACACCGCCCTTAAGTCTAGTAGTAATTAGTGGCTTCCCCCAAAAAGGGTAGGGGACAATTCCGACACGGGGAATCGAACCCCGGGCTATCGCGTGAGAGGCGATAATGTTAGCCACTACACCATATCGGAATACCATGAATGACACTGTGCTTGCTGTTATGGTCATGCATCGTTGGGGTGTCGCTGGTCGCCGCCCTCTGCCAGTGGCCGCTCACCGTCCATGGCCGCTCTCTCGCCGTCGCCGACGACTGCAGCGCTCTGCCTGCAGCACGCCGTCCCTCTGCCTACCATGGCCGAAGACATGTCTCGTTCCTCCTCCGCTCCCTATCCCCCACCACCCCTCTCACTTGTCTCTTCTGCCGGAAGTCTCAAGGTCTTCAACCTCCCTCCAATCTTCCTACCCGTCTTTGCTCACCACCTTCGTCTCCCTCCAGCCGTCTACATCGCACCGTACAGGCACCCGATACAAGGAAAAGTTTGTCACGTTTCTGCCCGATCGCCCACTCGAAGGGGCCTAACAGCGCGTAGGTTCCAGGCCTTAAGGGAAAAGTACGACCAGGTCACCACCGTATGTCTCTCACACGTCCTCTTCTGTTATCCGTCGTCGCTCACATCCCACCTCGCGTCCAGGCGCATACAGAGTACGAACGCGCCCTCGCCCGCGCAGACGACAAGCTCAAGCGGCTCCAAGAAGAGTGCAAGTACGTCCCTCTCTCCTCGATCCCTCTGTTCCCCAACTATCCATTAAGGCTCATAGTCCCGCAGCCTCCTCCTCGACGCGGTTGACATCGCCGTCCCCGCACAACCTTCCCTCGTCCACTATCTCAAGTCCGACCCCATCGCGCCCCCCTACTACTCCTACACCGTCCCCGTACCCCCCGCCGGCGCCGAGGGCCCTCCACCCCCGCGCGATATCCCCTTCGGAGGTCCCCCTGCTCCCCCCCAATCCCCACACGTACACCCTCACCCTCACCAGCACGTCCCCGGGCACACCGCACCCCCACACGCGCTCGTGCACGTCCACGGCCGCGAACACGCCGAACACGTATACGCGCACGTTCCCCAGGCCGCGCAGCTGAGGGCACACCAGGAGACGCTCCCGCTGCAGCCCATACACGGCTCTGCGGTCGAGCAATTGGAGGGAGGGAGCCATGCGCACCACCATCAACTGCCGGAGCCTCCGCACGCGCACGCGATTGCGTTCGAGAGCGTGTCTGCGCCGCCTGTGCCGATCCCGGCTCCTGCATTTGTGCCTGCACCTGTACTTGCACCTGCGCCTACGGGACGTGGACGGGGACGGGGGAGGGGGAGGGGAAGCGCCTCGGCGGCCGCGGCTGGCTCTGGAGGTGCGGTTGCGAGCGAGACGGGGAGCACGACTGGGACTGGGAGAGGACGCGGGCGAGGGCGCGGCAGAGGAAGGGGAAGAGGGAAGGGTGCGGCTGCTGCTGCTGCTGCTACAGCAATGAATGGGCACGAAACCGGTCAGGTGAGTGGCCGACTTCATACTCGTTGGTCGGAATGATGTTCAGGCTCGCTGCCCAGTAATGCTTGCTGGCTCGCCGACCCTGGATTGGTTCCGCTCTTGTGTGTGTATTATACTTGCTGTTTTGCTGTCGCGGATCTTGTCTCCATCATCGTCTATCATCACGCGCATAATTTCCCATGATATATCTGCACGCATGCGAGACGCCCTCCGAACGAATTGGTACTATAGCAAGGCAGTCCTTGTTCCACCGTGTTTGGTATATGAGGCTTCCTCACAACCTTCGAGTGTCATCTCTCACTCCCACTGGGTCGGGTGAGTGCTGAAATATCCTACTTAGTGATTGCGTGCTGAATGTGTTTTTTCTCCCGCAGAGATGTTCGGTGATTTGCTGGTCTTGGTCTTGATTTGGTTCTGGTGATGCATGTGCATTCTCGCTGCCGCGCATTCCAGCGTGGTCGTCGTCGCCGACAACTATGATGTGGGTTCGTGCTTTGGAAACGATTTCGGACCTGGACGCACGTTCAATGCGATGCGCTTCGGCTCGGGACAAGGCCAGAAGGAAAGCGAGGACGATGGACTCATGAGTAGGTCGTAACGATCGTCGCCGATGCACCGCTTATGCAACGCGATGCGTGAATATGCGGCCTTCGCTTCGTATTGGCAGGGCAGGGCGGTCTGCCACACTTGGCACTCCATTCAATGTCAGACAGCCTGAGCGATCTATTACAGGTACAGCCTGGTCAAGGCTAGCACTTCTGAAGATTGTCAACGGGCTTTGTACTGAATCGAGGATAATGACTGCATGTGGGACTGGATATCCGCCGCTCCCAAATTCCGAACGGTGGGCATGGTAGTTTTGTTCTCAGCTATAGGTCGCTGGTACAGGCTTTGTTCAAAAGGTTTAGGGTACTCCTAGCCCTACTGGCCTTGCATAGCCTTCCAGGCATCCTTGGATAACGTAGCCTTACGGTGAGTCTTCATAGCATCGTCTCTGTTAAGATACGAGTCGGACACAATCTCCTTCCCGCAGCTATATCTGCTCTTCATCTCCGCGTCCTCGTGGCTTGCAATGGCGTCAAAGGCTGGCGCGACTCGGAGCCGTGCACGAGTGAAGCTGTTGTGAGAAGGTCAATAACGACAGATGGAACCCTCTTACACTGCCCGAATAGCAGCAGGGCGCCCCCTCGCCGTCTATATTAGTGGTCTTGTACTGGCTCTACCAGTGACTACCCTCTGCGTAATCCTTCAGGTCGGTCCCAACCTTTCATACCCACCACCGAACACCACCTTCCTCTACTTTCCGGTATGCCGGACTCTATGAAGCCGTACCGCCACGACAATCGCCGCTTTCGATGCCTACCGATAAGGCTCCCTGTCGAAGTCAGGGAAAACGTAGTTGACATGGTTTCCACTAGCAAGATGGTTTCCACTAGCAAGCTACCAGCCGACATTCGCACCCTGTGGAACTGTTCGCTCGCATGTCGATCCTGGCGTGTCCAATCACAGATACAGCTCTTTCGTGCCGTCATCCTTGAAGACGTCCCTTCCCTCCAGGCATAATCCGACGTTCTCGAACACAGCTATCGTTCCCGCCACGTGCGACAGATTACTCTCATGGATGGCTCTCTGCACTCGGCAAGGAGTCCGTTGGCTTCATTCGCGATGGCTATGCGAGGCAAATTACCCAGATTGGAGGAGCTACATATCGCACACGTTCCGCACAAGGTCACTCCCCAGGAGAAGCAACAACGAGCTATTCCCCTCAACGAACTCTTCTTCCTGCTACTCTCTTCGTTCACCTCGGTGATTGTTCTAAGGTCAGGAGTTGGAGTCCGCTGTCAACGGGAGCAAAATTCAGTTCTGACGGTGAGTAGACGCGACGACGGAGGCAGGACTAACGTGTATCCGCTGTGGGAGCAAACCCGTATTACAGAGTCAGGTGCACGTATGGACGATACGGCATGTGAGGACGTACACAGCGTAGAGGATTATGCCCACCGCAAGAGCGCCTACGCCGTTGGCCGACGCAATGACGATGTGACCTGCATGACATTAGCAATGAGTCGCAAGGCGTAATCAGCCGCACGCGCTTACCAAGGACGTAGAAGCAGACTGGAACAGGACGCTATGAGGTGAGATCTGTTACATCAATAGGAGGCATCTGGACCACTTACGGACAATCAGGTACGCCGTTGCACGGGAGGTGACATCGGCGAACTTGGCGATAACGGGTTTCCCGCAGGCGACTATAGGGCGATGTCAGACATGAAGAGAGAAGAGGGATGAGTAACTAACTAATGACAGACTGGGCAACCTGAATGGTGGAGATGAGACTGTGCTTATCGAATGCAGAGGTTGCGAAAGCGAGGTAGTTGTAGGTCGTCTGGCCATCAAGCGAGTAGATGTAGGACGCCAAAGCGATTCTGAGAACAATAGTCAGCACAACAATGCGGGGGAGCGGTAAGTGTGATATGCACAGAGGAGCAGATTAGGCTGAGATTGCGACGGACGTACCCAATGAAAAGGAACCACTTGGAATGGGGGCCATACACTTTCTCGGACGGCCTTGACACCGATGTGAGCGTCTTCCTCCGCCTCGAGTTCCTGCTCAATCTCCCCGTCGAGTTTCGGGATTGAGTCCTCAGGAAGGCTGTCGTGCAGGGAGCCGGGGGGAAGGGCTTTTTCGTTCTCGTAGGACATGGGTGGGCGCGTTGGATCTCGAGTCTTGCCGAAGGGCGTCAAGGGAAAGTCGAGAGGCTGCTACGAGGGGAGGAAGGACGGAAAGATGACAGGGGGACCGCTAGAGGAAGTCGAGTATGTGGGCATTGATGGAGTGTTATATAGGGTGGGGGAGAGAGGGGATATATGGTACCCCGACGTCCAAGGAGTTGGAAGGGGAGGTTGATCAGGCTGGCACGCGACAGCGAACAGATCTTATCAGATACAAGGCTGCGCTTATCAGATAAACTCTCACCCAAGCCGATACCCTCCTCAAGCCGCCGCCAAGACATCAACTATCAACAATGGTGAGCCCCCGTACAACGCTGTTGGATCTCGTTGGGCACACGGAGCAATGGGGAATCCTGCTAGAGTGAGAGATTTGGGATGGATGGTGCGTTTTCAGTCTGGATGACCCGCCGCGGCTTGTGCTCTAACTCGCATACGCTATCCCCAGGCAGGATCCTCCCGCACTAGCAAGACTGTCCTCTAGCCGAGCACCCTCTACCCGCATGCGCGAGGGCTGTTATGACGCAGAGCGGTTGCTGGGCTCGCAACTGCTCGTCCTCAGGACGGGCGGATGTGAGCGTTAGAGCTCCGGGTGCACATCGATGGCGGCAGCTTCTCTATGCTGCCAAGACATGCCATGCTGATTGCCTCGTCTCAATGACCAGCCCAAGGCCACCAAGGGATCGAGCAAGAAGCCGGCCTCCGCGCCGTTTGGCTCCAAGACGAGCTCGAAGACTCAGAAGAACCCTCTCTTCGAGTCCCGCCCTAAGAACTTCGGTATCGGTGCGTCT
>NW_006766895.1:701241-728335 GCF_000275845.1 Dichomitus squalens LYAD-421 SS1
GATAGGCGTCCCGCAGCTGCGCTGACGAATTGCTGATCCAGCCGGAGAAGAAGCCTTTGTTCGTGAAGTACGGTCTCAATCACGCCGTCGCCCTCATTGAGGCCAAGAAGGCGTCGCTTGTCGTCATCGCCCACGACGTCGACCCCATTGAGCTGGTTGTCTTCCTTCCCGCCCTCTGCCGCAAGATGGGTGTCCCCTACGTCATCGTCAAGGGCAAGGCCCGCCTCGGCACGGTCGTCCACAAGAAGACCGCTGCTGTCCTCGTCCTCCAGGACGTCAAGAGCGAGGACCAGCGCGAGCTCGCCACCCTCGTCAGTGCCGCCAAGGCTAACTTGTACGCGCTATCTCTCGCTTTCGTGTACGCGTTGTACTGAGTTGTTGCCGTGTAGCACTGACAAGTACGATGAGCAACGCCGCCAGTGGGGTGGAGGCATCCGTGGTGCGAAGTCGACACAGATGCTCCGCAAGCGGGCCAAGGCTGCGGGCCAGACACTCTCCGTCGCGAACGCGCAGAAGCTCTAAATGCTTCGCGTTCTCCCTGTGGTCGACCTGGGCTTGTATTGACCCTCCCAAAACGGCTGATAGTCGACTCCTTCATGTATCGCGCATGTACTGCATATGCTTATGACCCAATGTATGCATCATGGTGTCTGGATGACATGGTGTCTGCGTGATGTACTTGGCGTGAGCGTCTTGTGTATCGTATTGTCTGGACTAGCTGTGCACTGTATACTATCATTTCTCATCTCTTCCACCACCGTGTTGAAGTGGATAACAGAGAGCCGATGCAGCAGCAACCGTTCTATCCGTCGAGTCTCCCCAGCTTCCCTTCTCTGAACTTCGACGTCTCAGGAGGCTTGGGTTTGCCTGCGTCGTTTTCGTCACAGGTGTCTCTGGGTGCGCAAGGCGGTGGGCTGCAAGGCGCAGACCTCAATTCGCCGGAGGTGTTCAAACAGAACATCCAGCTCGCCCAGGCGCATGTTGCTCGCGTCCAGGGACTCGCACGTAGTGCACTAGCCGGCATGTGAGTGTCCGATGTTGTCCTACCCTGAATCCTACGAGGTCAACGCGCGAATGGGCTGCTGCAGCGAGCATGCCTATCATCATGGGACGAGTCCCGTACAGACGGCAGGTATGTCGACTATCTACGACGTGCGGGTTCGAGCCATAAAGTCGCTAAAGAATGGGATGTGTACAGCCGACATCGGCACGCTGAAGCAGGCGCTGCTTGCACTCGTCGAGCACCTTCGTCAGTCGGGAGTTGGGGCTCTCCCACTGGACGCGCCGCCGATCCCAGACTCGCGCTCGGACGACGAGCTCGCGAGCTCGGCGACCAAGGCGGTGCAGGTCCTGTACGAGAGGCAGAAGAGGATACAGGATGGCGCAAGCGTCGTGGTGGGCCTCTTGAGTATAGGGGCGGGTGTGGGCGAGCAGCAGAGTTCTCAGGGGTCTATCGCGCGGAGACAAGGACACATTTGAAGTATACAAGGACGGCGAGCGGGCTGCAGATGGTATGATTGCATGTGTTCGATGGTACCCCGTTGCAAGACATCATGAAGGCCACCTATCTGTGTTTGTGCGCATGACTGGTTTGGCGGCCTGGCTGAACCTTTAGATGGATGTTAGCGTTGCGAATTATATCACTGTTATCCGTCGGACGGCCGAGGGCTTGCAATACGTAGACCAGACGCTAGTGCTCGTCCTCATTAGACATTCATGCCATAGCTAATCGTCGCAAGTACAATTCGGATGACCAGGTCTGATCCGCAAACAGAACGTACTAGTACATATTCACATTGAGACTAATCGGATGCATCACTTTCTGTAGCTTCATTGCCCTTCGAAACATCATCGCCCTTCGAAACGTCAGGGGGGGTAAGGTACAGATTGAATGCGTCCAAGAGGATCTTGTGGGTGAGGGGCTCGGGTTTGGGTGGCTCATTCGCCTTCCGACTCTTCAGAAAAGCGGCACGCAAGGAGGTAGGTGCTGGCATCGGCTGCGGCAGGCGCGGTATCAGTATCTCGTCGCGGATCAGCAGAACAAGTTGGGCGAAAAGCGGATCCTTCGATGGGTCCCCGAGGTACTCCTCGATGCAATCGGTAGCGCCCCTATGCCGCAGCCCATCTCTAGCCTTCAGGATAGTAGACGGTGATATTCCAGGAAAGAGCGCTCGGAACTCATTCTGCAAATCCTCTTTGAGGGCTTTTGTGCCATCCTTTGCTATGTCGAGGGCGGATTTGTAGACGACGAAGAGGAAAACCCAGGCGAAGGATTCTACATCGTGCTCTGGAAGATGAAGAACGGACTCCGCCACTGATTCGCCCTTCGATGTTGCCTGTGCAATGGTCTCTAGCAGAGAGGACGCCATGACGCTGAAGGTTCCCTGTATGCTGCAAGGATCAGATGTGTTCCACATTAATACGTGAATCATGAATCACTGACAGTCACAATATCGTTCCGCTTTGGCGTATCGTCGGACCAAGGGCCTTCCGCTAGCTCAAAATCGGTAAGGAAACCTTCCGTGAGCTCTACGTCCTTTTCGAGCTCTTGGATTTGGTTTTCATGCCGAGATACGTTCATCCTTATCATGATGTTGCCTGGACTGATATCTCGATGAAGAACTCCCAGTTCGCAGAGCTTTTCATGCGCTATTGTGACGGCACACAATACGAGTTATTTTCCACGACAGTATGTTATGAGGAAGCGGTTGCTTAGACACACCTTCCAATGCCATCTTCATAGCGCGTACGAGCTGTGGATGGCCATTAAATCTCCAAAGGGGCTTTCCGACGTCATGAAATACGACGCGGTGCAAATGCAGATCCGGGTACACAAGTTGCGGCGGCTGCTCTGGACAAGGTTGCGTTCCCTTTGGCCGAAGGGAGCTCACGTTGATGGGTACGGTCGGATCGTCCGGGTAGAAGACATCTCCACCTTCCACGGTATGGCAGTTCACCATCCCCGGAATACTTTCACCTCCAGCCTTTTCGATAAGGCTTTGGATGCTCGCGTATATGTCCCTCTCGGGCTTGCGATTAGTCGTGGACCACGCGACTTTCAGGATGGAAGGAGGCTTGTGGGACTTTGTCACCCTCCACACTGACGTCCCACGCCCGAAGAGTGTGTGAGAGGTCCACAGAGGCGGCCCGAGTGTATTCCAAGTGCTCGGCCCCTCGGGAGTGGTCATCGAAACAGTGAGACGTGGATACTTCTGGCCACCGAAATCGGTACGTTTACCGCTGTTCGTGACATTGGGATCCATGCCAAGTTCATGGTCGGAAGCATCCCACATGAGTCGCAGAATGATCCGTATGAATTGAGACAGACCATCCGGTTCATCCCCAGTGCCACGGTCTCGGAAGGAACTATGAGGAGAGAGGATTACTCCGTAGCGGTCGACGTAAACGAGGCAGAACTTGTAGCCACAGAGAATGATACCATACACATGGAGCATGAAGGGACGGCAGTCCAGGATGCTGCGGCAGTAGTCCACGGCTTGGACTAGCGAGTCCTTGGGGGAGCCCGTGTGAGAATCATCGGGATGAGGAGCATCATCGACGCTCCCTTTGACTTCAACAAAGGAAGTGCAGTCACGCCAATTCAACGGCGGGGAACCCTTCTCTGCCATTGAGGCAACGGGCTTGGAGGTATCCTCGTTTCGGGTCATGAATGCAAAGTCTGGTTTATATCTAAAGGCCATTGGTTCGATGGCGTCATACGCAACAAGAGGGGTATTCCCAGTGCAAATGAAGTTGCGATACGGATCCAGGGGCGGCTGACGGGAACTTGCCTTGAGGGCTTCGTTGATACTGAGAACAATGTTTATCTGTAGATTATGTAAGGAACGGAAGGACATTTTGTGGAGTAGTTATGAGACTCACCAAGGGTTGATACAACCCGGTTTCGGGCGTCCGAGACCCGTCTTTGTTTGTCGCACTTGCATTTGCCGGTGTTGGAACGCCGGATCGAGCAGTGGCGAGGGCTTCACCACGGATCGTTATGAGATCCTCTCTGCACTCCTGCTCGACCATTTCCTTGATAGTGTCAATGGAATACGATGTGGACTCCTCTCCAAAAAACTGCTCAAGGAGTGCAGCATTCCTATAAAGGACACGGTCGCATAGGCTGCTTCTGAGTGCAGTGCGGAATTGACTGGTTGAACCATGCGACCTAGAAAAGCTCGCAGCAGACCCTGCATGGATGTACATGGGTACAGTGAGATTAACGTCGTGAGTCGCGAGATTCATAGTGGGAAGAGGTGCTAACTGTTGGATGATTCTGGGTACATGGATCCCGGAGTGCTCTTTATACTGGAAGCTGAGTACACGAGAGAACCTTCAGCATGGTGGAGATTGGAATGTCGGACGAGCAGATTCTCACCGACAGACCAATTTTGTGAGTTGAACAGGTCTTAACAATCAGGAACGCAATGCAATCGGATGAAGAGATGTACTATTGATGTGTTATCCTCATAGTTTCAGCTGAGATGGAAGATAGGAATGGTCTAATTCGAACGGGGAGATGGCGCTCACCAGCTTCAGACTGATCCGTCCTGCTTGTCACCTTGTAGGGGTAGTCGCTACGTATGGAAAGGATGTTGGCGATCTCGAGAATCCAGATGGTTCCAGCTTGTTGAGTTACTTTGTGAGTCTGAGATTCTCGGGCGCGGGGCTCCTGAAATGATGCTAGATCCGGGATGAGACGCGGTTTAGAAATACTATCAGCGCTTCCGTAACCTGTTAGTACAGGCAGCGGTGTCGTAATCGGCGCGGCTCTCGTCCTGATAGCGCTGAAGATAATATCTACAGACGCCCTGGTCGCTGCCTAACACGTAGGCAATCTCTCCGTCGCCAACATTCCAGAGAGTTTACAACTCCACGCAACTGGCTACGTAGCCATGTATGCACGCAGTTGCGCGTTCGCTTTTGCAGTTACAACACGAGTGTGCAGTCGTGTGATCGCCTAATCGGGTAAGCGACGCTAAGTACTTATCCTATCCTAAGCTCTCAATGGCCCCTACAACAAAGTCCTTTCCTTGCGCAATTCAGATCGACTATGATCCAAATGTTCTCTACTATTCATCCAGTTACTGATGCGTGCAAAACGAGTCTACTCAAAGGCTTTGCAGCATGTATAGACTTGAGCCTTGCCCTTCGCCGAACTCCTGCCGGACTCAGGGCGCTCCAGTTACAACTTACAATAGACGCACAATCAGACGACTGCGTGGCTGGATACACACTGTAATACACAGAGCTTGGCGAGCTGCGCTATCAATCAACTGCGTGAATACGTGGTTACGCAGCCTGCTACGTAGCCAGCTGCGTGAAATCGTAAACGTTCTCCAACATTCCGAGCCATGCCTCCATTCTCTGCCTTGAAGGGCTACCGTCGGATCTAACTTTTACATGACATTCCTCGAAATAGACTCTGGACGCCCAGGTGAAGGGTTGAAACGCCTCGAAGTTCACCGTCTGTCCGGCGAGGTTGTGGGTGCGGCGATCTCGTTTTACCACTAGGCAAACATTCCCAGCGCTCAAGCAGAAGAATCGCATGTCTCATGCCAGTGGCTCGGAGAGCTGAGGGTCAATTATGGATCATCGAGGTGAATGGGAGAAGGGGCGTATAACCCCCTCTTGAAGAATGGGGTAGTGCTTGTTTGCTGTACAGAGAGCATCCCTACTTCTTGCGTGGCGCGAAGCCGGCTATGTAACAATAGGGTCCAAAATCAGCATCCTTACTGTGTCATGAAACGCAAGATCTTTAGACACGGTCTAGCATGGTACAGCCCCTTGTAGGTCCCAAACATTAGTTGCTGTTCTCGCCGGGCGGTATAACGCGTTGCCTGTGAGTCGTGGATGACTTATGCGAGCGAGAAAATCGATGGATGAATTTGGCCACCATTGATGTCAATCTTGAACATCAACTCTTGAGCAAACAGGCGTTCTGAACTGTCACTGGATTCGATGCAACCTCAAGAGGTGTGCAAACAAACACACCTGATACATGGCAACATGATATTGTTCGCATAAGCACACAAGCCTTCGGAGAATCTCAATACGTATGGAGAGCACTGACATCTTAGATGATGGCAGTACGCGTATATTATAATAGTCACACCATGAAACCTCCTCGCCCATACCAACGATGATTATGACGATTTATACCCAAATTATCGTGGGCCCATGAAGAAGTGAGCAGTGGAATGTTCACCCAAGGAGCCGAAACGGCCGAGGAAGTAGTTTCGTGAAGCTTCTATTGTTGACGGTTCCACGATGTGCTGGGGGAATCACCGCTCTACAGGAATGGAGAGTGAGGAGTGGATGATGATGCAACACTATCAGATTTCGAACATCAGGGTAGGGCCTCGTAATCCCGGTCTGCATATCAAGAGATTGAAGATTGCTTTATAACATACCTCGGCAAGACACAGCCTGCATTATGTAGACGACGTGTTGATTAGGATCGGTATCACAGCAGTGCCTCGCGTCCAAGCTGTAAACAAGGCTTTCGTGAAATACCCATCGTAGCGGTGGCGCGTCCTATACTGCAACTCTCTGCATTTGTAGGGCTGACTCGTCAAGATATTCTTTAATTGAGATACTGCAACTCCAATGCAATGCCCGAGATGAGCACAGCACAACATTCCAGCGGTCGCTTTGAGAACGGTCTCAGCTCATGCTAAGCAATCAACTCGATCATAACTATAGTTTTAGTGATCATACTCTAGTCGTGACAAGGCACTGCTTCAGCACAATATGTTACCATACCTAAACAAGATTACTTTTCTCTTAGGCCTCAACCTGCATCTGGGACTGGGACGAAGGAAAGGGGCGCGCCGCGCGCTCGCCCTTGAGGTCCGCGGCATCGACGGCGTTCTGCTTGTCGCCGAGGTACCAGTTCGGCATGAAGAACGACAGCGCGAGAGGCACGACGGCGAGCACCGTAGCAGCGATGAGCATCAGCTTCATCACGTCGCTGTAGGCTAATACAAACAAATGCGTCAGAAGAAGTATGGGATGACGGGTCGCCAGCGCAGGCAAGACGTACCGTCAATGACACCCTCGCGGGTGGGGTCGTTATAGGGGAGAGCCAGGACGTCCGTGATGGAGCCGAAGAGCTCGTCGATCGTAGTCTGGTTCGCATTCGGGAGGTGCTCCGCGAGCTTGTGGGGCATGTTGGTCGTCCAAATCGCACCAGCTGCGCATTGCGACGCGCGATCATTATAAGACGTTATAAATGGCACTGACCAATGGTACGTACCTACGGCGCTGCCGACAGCACCGCCAATCTCAGTCCAGAGGAGAACCATCGCGGTCGTGATAGCCATGTCGACGTGTGGGACAGCGGCCTGGGCTGCGACCTGGGAGCACACGGAGGCAAAGCCCCCACCGAAGCCCTGAATGATCTGGGTCATGACCACCTCGGCATCAGAAGCCTTCGCGCCGCGCGAGTGGATCATCAGGCCGACACCGCTGAAGAACGTGTAGTACTTTAGCAACTGCAGGGTAGGGAGAGGAGACCACGAGCGGAGAGACTTACAAGAGACGGATAGCGAGACCGATGATAAGGACTAACTTGTAGCGGTGTACGAAGCGTAGCAAGACCCCGGCGAGGATGCCGAAGACGGTGAGCGCGACGGACTGCGTCTGGTTGAAGTAAGTGACGTTGACGAGCGACCAGTTCTTGGTGATGAGGATGAACGAGTAGAGGTATGTCTGCGTGAGGTAGAAGGAGAAGAAGTCGAAGAAGCCGATCCACGCCGCAATGATGACCGTCCGGTTAAGCAGGAAGCGGCGCGCGATGACGGGGCGCTTCGCGTAGTAGAACTCCCAGCCGCCGATGAACGGGATGAGCACACAGCCGATGGTGATCATGGCGATCATTGAGGCTGTGTACAAGCAATATGAGTGTTGAAGTTCGTCGAAGGTGAGGAGACGGGACTCACGATTATGCCACTGGCTCTTCGCTTCGGGCGCGAGCGTGAGCGGGAGAAGGATGAGCGCAACGCTCGCACCGATGAGAGCCAAGCCGACGACATCGAGCTGCTGCGCGAAGGCCCACATGCGGTTGAGAAGCGGGTTTGCGACAGGAGCTTCCACGTCGGGCTTTACACGAGGAACGTTTACGAGCCCAAGCCGCTTCGCCTTCTGTTCAGCCCAGAAGAGGGTGACGATGAGCGGCGCGAGGGAGGCCGGAACGAGGATGGCGAACATGCCGTAGCCCCAGCGCCAGCCGGCATGCTCGAGGACCTGGGTCGCAACGTTGGAGCCGATGAAGGCATTGATGATGAAGGGAGCGGATGTGAGACCGGAGACGAGACCCCGCCATTTGAGGGTTGTGATGTCGGCGATGATTACAGAGGTCAGGAGTTGCAGTCCGCTGTCATGGGAGCAGAATTCAGTTCTGACGGTGAGTAGACACTACGACGGAGGCGAGACTAACGTGTATCCGCTGTGGAAGCAACGCGTATTACCGAGTCAGGTGCACGTATAGACGATATGCATGTCAGGACGTACACAGCGTAGAGGATGATGCCCGCCGCGAGAGCACCGACGCCGTTGGCGGATGCAATGACGATGTAACCTGTATAACATTAGCGATGAGTCGCAACGCGTGATCGGCCGAATGCGCATACCGAGGACGTAGAAGCAGACTGGAATAGGACGCTGTGAGGTGAGCTATGTGACATCAGTAGGTGGCATCTGGACCACTTACGGACAATCAGGTACGCCGTTGCACGGGAAGTGACATCGGCGAACTTGGCGATAACGGGTTTCCCGCAGGCGACTATAGGGCGATGTCAGACGTGAAGAAAAAGGAAGCTATCACAAACTAACTGATGACAGACTGTGCGACCTGAATAGTGGAAATGAGACTATGCTTATCGAATGCAGAGGTTGCGAAAGCGAGGTAGTTGTAGGTCGTCTGGCCATCAAGCGAGTAGATGTAGGACGCCAAAGCGATTCTGGGAACAACAGTCGGCACAAAAGTGCAAGGGAGCGTTAAGTGTGATATCCACAGAGAAGCAGATTGGGCTGAGATTGCGACGGACGTACCCAATGAAGAGGAACCACTTGGAATGGGGGCCATACACTTTCTCGGCGGCCTCGACGGCCTTGACACCGATGTGAGCGTCTTCCTCGGCCTCAAGTTCCCGCTCAATATCCTCATCGAGTTTCGGGATCGAATCCTCGGGGAGGCTGTCGTGCAGGGAGCCGGGGGGGAGGGCTTTTTCGTTCTCGTTAGACATGGGGTGCAAGCGTTGGATCTCGAGTTTTACCGAGGGGCGTCAAGGGAAAGCCGAGAGGCTGCTACGAGGGGAGGAAGGACGGCGAGTTGAGAGGCGCACTCCTAGAGAAAGGCTCGTATGTGCGCATTGATGGAGAATTATATAGGGTGGGGGAAGAGAGGGGACATATGGTATGCCGACGTCCAAGGAGTGGGCCTTCGGAAGGGAATGGTTGATCTGGCTGGCACGCGACAGGGAACAAATCTTATCAGATACTAGGCTCCGCTTATCAGATAAACTCTCACACGCTGCTCATCTGCATCTGTCAGCCTGCCCTCTTGGCGAAGACGTTCCCGTCAGGCTCTCCGGATTTCCGCCCGCAATGAAGAGCACATCATTGCGCTCAGACGATCGAACAAAGTCGTCGGCGGTGGGGGGGGGGGCACTGTGGATTCTAAGATAAGCGCCTCGAACTCTGGAACCCCGGTGGGAGCGGAGACGAAGGCCATTGACGTGAAGCTTGCTCGACAGCCTTAGCCTCGACTGACCATTGCCGCGCCAGGCACAACCCGATGGTTTTCATAGCTGGCTTCATCATCTCTCCCGGTTCGCTTTGCACTCCATTTGTCCTCCTGAGTCCACAAACTGACTCGCAACCGTCGAATCGAGGCTTGAGTTTCTAGGGCAGGTATACTTTTAAGCGTCAAGCGACTCAATTTGCAGGTACAAAGTAATACAATCCGGTGAGAATGCTAGTACGTGCTACATACATAGTAATTGATCTACCTTACGTGAAGCGGCTCAAGGCACCAAAAACCTGGGGAAGGCACCGCATGACTGGCCGACGTTCCTTTCGAACCCGTACGTTCCCGACCAGTGCTGCGCGCGGGGATGTGTGCATCGTTCCACTTCGGGTTTATCACAGACCGTGGCGAGCGACGGCCGATCAGCTCGACGCCCTGCGATCTGGTGCTACAATCCACGAGAGTCAGTCCCTCGCGCAGTACCAGGAGCCGACCAACGACCATGTTTCTCTGCCGCTGACGAATCAACCATACCTGAGGTGCACGACGCGGTAGACGGGACCACTGTGAAGCAACTGCAGAAGAAGTAGACCGAAAGATTCGTACCACCTACCAAGGAGATGCAATCTGCCTTCGCCGCCCTAGTAAGGCGCGGGAGCGTAGGAAGGAACAACTGGCCACTTACTTCAATCCTTCTTGAACGAGCATAAGCGCGGTTCGGCTCAATCGTCAACTGACGGTTGCGAGAAAGACGGGAATGAACAATCCGCGCTGCGATATAACCATGATTGATACAGCGAACAGCGCACGACGGCCGGCTCCGAGTCATGCAGGACAACATACCATATGCTGGGCCACATGGTATGTCGAGGCGAGGTGTAGTGCTAGCGTGTGCCAGTCTGGATGTGGACCCACCTGTACTATATAGCGCGGCACCAGTGCCCGTCATCGCGCTTCGGCCAGTGCCCCTCACAACCCGATTCCGAGCGGAAGTGTCATCATCTACTGTCTCATAAATCTCGCAACAATGACGACGGTTCCAGATGGGGGGTGAAGCAGCTAGAAGATGATTAGAACCACGACCAGAGCATCGCCTCGCATCATGGTATTGATGGCATTGAGGGAACGTGTCAACGACAAGGCAGACATAGAGTATGAGCACCGAGAGAAGGCTAGAGAGTACAAGGTTGTCGTGACTCGTAAACACCGAGCAGGCAAAGACGATGACGGTGTGCAAACAAGCCAGACAATAGCCGCGGCTGCATAGGCGCTAGAGTGTGGGATGTTGTGAAGTGGGTAAGTTGTTCAGATTAATGATCAGTAGTTGACTTGACTATCCCGGCTTCTATGCCATATCAGCCGGCCTCTATAGACATTATTGACAGATAATCTCTATTGTACCGGCGGGCGCCATGGACGACCGTCATCCACAGCTTCTTTCCACCACGTCCTCCATGACTGTAACCGCTAGCTCGTCAGGTGAGGCCGATAGACAACTAAGAACGCGTTGCGAAGAGGTTTGGAGCCGCGGTGAGGCACTGCAGAGGAGGTCTTGTTTTGATGGGAGGCGTTCAATCCGGATAAGGGACTTGTTGTAACCTGGGCTATTGTCACCTTGATGGACCCGTCTCCCGAAGGCTCCCATGCCCACCGCACATACAACAATTGCCCTCCCGAGCACAATTCACCTGTGAGTTCTTCTCCCATGTTGCCATCCCATCCTTGTCTGTCGTTTTTGTCTTTCCTTCTATAATTCCTTCGATCTTATTCTCTTCGCTTCGTCGACATTGATCCCCCAGTCCTCGCGTACTGTGTACGTTGCAGCAAGCCCTCGGCTTTCACTTTGACCGCTGTTTCTTCCTGTCCTCCTCGAATTTAGACACATAATCGTCTCCACTTTGATTCCTAGTCTATCTGCACTCGCTTTCTGTCTATCTTCTATCCTTCGCCACAACTTCTCAAAAGATGAACACGGCCACGACCGCTTACTGCCAGTTCAACCATCCACCTCCCACCTACAACACCCTCGACAGCCGCCAGAAAACTCGCCTCATCCGTACTACGCGAAAGCTTGGGGCCGTCCTCGGTACGACCCCTCACCTGGCTGAGAGCGACTCGCCCGTCTTCGTCTCACCCGACAGAGAGAGGCCACTGCCGTTCTCTTCCAAACGCGACCGCAAGCGCCGCCAAGGCTCAATATTTGAGTTCCTCCCTCCCTCAGGACCCTTCGCATACGACTATGCATCTTCCTCCGCCAGCTCGTCCATGAGCGAGCTCGCGCTCCCCCGGTCAAGCATCGACTCAAACGACTCCGAGCTGTCTACCCAGTCGCTGCCTGCACCCAAATCCTTCGCGCGTCACGTCCGCGAGAGGTCGAAGAGCAAGGGCAAATGTATGCCTCTTCCCACTCCTCTCGTTCTCAGGTTGAACGCGGTCGCGCTCCCCCTTTCCGACCCACGTCTCGCCACACCCGATACCGTCGCTACGCTGAAGAGCATCAGCACAGCAACCCGGTCCGCGATCCCTGTTACTCCTACGACGCCCGTAACACCATCGACGCCCACCGCGACTGAGACGCGGAGGAGGCGTCTCGCGAAGTTGAAACGCACGCTGGGGGAAAACGTCCCTGCAGAGCTGGTCATGCCCTTCAGGACCCCGCGCGCTCAGCGCCCATCACCCGTCGCCATCACATCCGCCGCGCAGACCCTCTTGTCCCCTCGACTCGGGAGTGCGCCTTACAAACCAGCGAATGCGGACTCGCAGAAGCAACGGAGCCCGCGCGCGAAGCCACTGTCCCCCTCGCAGAAGACCGATCCGCTCGTGCACTCTTGCGCGAGGTCTACCTCATCGAAGGACAGCCCGCGGAGACGGAGTGCTTCTGTGGACTTCAAGCATGGGGTCATGTCTCCCGCGCTCGCAGCCCCGTCAGCTCCCCAGCCTCCCTCGAAATCATACCATCATTCGCGTGCACCCTCGCACGCTGCGAATATGTTCACGTCTGAGACGTATCCTCCCGTTGCGTATTCGGTCACAACCGTCCCTCGCGATCCAGTACCGAGTCCAGATTCGGGACGTGTGTGGGTGACTGGTGCGGAGTCGTGGACGGGCGAGTGGAACAGGAAGGATATCCGGGAAGTACAGCGTCAGTTGCGAAACCTCAGGCTTCGATGAGGCAACGGGCTCCCTTGCTAGTTGCAGTGCTTCCTCGTGATGTTCTCAGACGTTTGCCATCCGCTCGACCATACGACAACGTACGGTGGACAACTACGGCAGACGTCTGGGTTTCGACACACGGTCGAGCAGGATATGGCTTGGTCTGACATCGACGATGCGTGTGGAACGCTGACTCTCCCGTATGCGTCTGTATAATCTCCACTACATCTCATGAATGGGACTGGGTGTGACATGGACTTCGAGGCTATTGGAACTATTATTATTAGGCGTGTCGTTGCAACGATAGGAATATGATGTGTATATTACCTGTAATGCACTAATAAGGCTAGATCTCCTAGGTCTGTCGCTTCTTTCGCGCGTCTCTTCTGACGCTTCCAGACCTGGGCTATATTTGCGTCTCTATCATAGGCAACACCTCTGCAACAATAGCAGCGCTATGATTATGCTCTGGTCCATATGTTATTCTGCGCAAGTCGCCGAACCAGAGTCCGTGTTCGAATGAGTCGTGAAGAGCCAATGATTCTCAAAACGATAAACAGGATCAACGTGACTGACAAGAGTCGTGCTCCTCTAGTGTGCAAGAATCATCTTGAATATCGCGACGTCAGGCATATGGAGCCGGTCAAAATTTTCTGCTTACACCTCAGTGGTAGGCATCGCCCAGATATGGTCCTGAGGGGTCAACGTCAACCCTGCCAGGTTTGCGTCAAAGCGCTTGGTCATATCATCTGGCGGCCTGCAATGTGCTCATACGTTTGTCAGACACAAGCGTCGGCTGACACTGACATGGATGCGCTTCGCGTACCAGCAGCACACTCGCTGTCGGCGAAGGGTGCCATCACACTGAGGGGATGACGTTTTGTGGCGGGTAACAGACTTGTCATCCGGGCCTTGATGACGAGGTGGTTGCTTGTCATCCACGCAGCCGCAGCCTTGAACTTAAGGTGTGAGGAACATGTACTACATAGTGCTAGAGAGTCCTCGCACCCAATCGTCGGCCCCTTTGGACTCAGGAACCGGGAACGATGATCAACGTGAGCACAGGCTAGGTTGAACGAGACACGGAGGGGCATGATGTGGAGAGGACGCGGAACCGACTGCGCTCGCCGCTCACGAAGAGAGCGGTCCGCTGAGCTAAAAATAGGCAAAATGCCGCAGATAGCGTCGTAGTAAAGGTTTGATCGGAGCATCTACGTATTGAATACGAGATGCTCGGAATAGCTGACTTCGCTGAGATCCGTATCAACATGCCAGTGGGGGAGGGACCCCAGTCAGCCGGGAGACAGAAATTATGGCGATCTATATCTTGAGTGTCTATCATAGTCACTTGTCGTCCGAGAGCAAGCCTCCATAGGCTTAGCAGCAGATGCTAGGACACACCCGAATTAGTGCAAAATCGAAGCTAGCGCACCTCATCCAAGCTGAATATGGCGCAGGTGTTGTTGTACGCATCCAGCCTGAGTACTACATAGTCGATGATGTCGGAAAGGAAGCTGTGAAACAACGCTGTGGATATACTTGTCACCGAGATGCGGGACTGCATGTCCGAGGGGTATCCCAGCCCTGAGGGCCCGAAGCATAAGATCTGCCAGTGTCCTAGTCACGGTACTAGTGGACATTCCAGGAAGGTTCACAGTGTGAACCAACTTGCTCGTTCAGTATATTTTGTAAATAAGGCGAGATGCCCGCGTATAGTGCCTGAGAGACGGACTCACTTATACAGCAAATCCATGACCTGGCAGGGCAGGCAGCCTATAATTACGAGACTAAGATCGAAGAATGAATAAGTAGACTGGGGAAGACAAGAGAACACGAGCAAGCTATTTCACGAGTCGTCTGATAGTGTTTGTGCCAGTCATGTTGTCATGCATGGCACGGTGCTGCGGAGACAAGTGCCGAAATGGTGTCCAATACCAGGTACATCATATCGGCGTTATCCCTTTCGCCCGACTCAAAGCAAGACTGTCACCATCTTGGGCGATATTCTCATGTCATTCCCAGAGCTAGGGCTCCACGAACATGCGAGGCGCGGATTTCGGCACACCGTACTGTTCGGACTGCAAGATTGGTGCTCAAGACTACACGCGCACCCGAAAGACAAGCGAAATCCTCCCAGGACCGCCCCAGAAACGTGGTCCATACCCGCCGGAGAAGACTGAGGATATGAACACTGACAGAGATTGACAGTGCTGATATGTGAACCGAGTGTGAATGAGGCTTCAAATTGTAGGGACCGTTACATATGGAGGGTCTGAGCAGGCCGATCTGTACAGCTTGCGCACGGGAGGGATTTAATGACCTGTCAATTAGCCCTCAAAGCTATGCACCGCTGTACGTCGGTATGTACGCTTCTTGCCACATCACAATACGCGCTATGTGCCGCGAAAGTCTGGCTACGGAGACAAGTCAGTGACTCGACGGTTTAGAACCTCTGGTGCCTCGTGTGTCATAGCTCTGGCGCTTAGCACAGGGACTTCTTCAGATTGCTCTTCATCAAGTCCTCCAATAAATGGCGCCTATAGCGGATCTTGGCCCGACACCATCAACCTGCGAAGATCCAACTACCAATCACTCAAGTTTATGGTAACAGGTTGCTGCGTGAAAGAGAAAGGAGGTATGGTTCGGCACTGCCTGATTGAAGTATGACAAGCTTACCAGTCGACGCTCGCCAGTACATCATCCGCTCAGTACGAGAGAACGGTGGCCCAGCTTCCAACTCAGCAAAATCATGAGCGTCGTTGTCAATCCCAGTGACGTTTATTCATGCTGACGAGAGCAGAGCGGTGCGGTAGAGAGCAGCCAATGTCCTCCTCGTCAGATATGGACAGACGTTGCCGTTGAACACGTTATTCGGCGGCAATGAACAACGTGCAACCATCTCGTTGGCGGGGGGAGAGACGGCGATCAGAGACAGGGCGAGACGAGCCTATGACAAGGCGACCAGCACATCGTTGAGCAAGGAAATTTTCGACAGCATGATCTTGAACTCTCACCTCCGTTCAGCCACCGGCTGATGACGAATAGACTAACGCCAGGGCCGAGCTGTGTGAAGTCAGAAGATGCGAAAAAATTTCCATTTCTCTCGCGAAGCATCTATCGAAGAGAGGCGTGCACGATGTAGACTCCGCTATTCACACGGATGTTATACTCTGGAAGCTCTCCTCCGTTCCCTATGCTAGTCACAAGATCAGCCACCGCCCGGCATCGTTAGAGTAAGGGCGCCAACGAATGCGAACGTCTTCAACGCTGGGAATACAAGAGCGAGGGTGCGAAGTGCTCACAAATTAACAATCCATCACAGGTTCGCATTGTGTATCAGCGTTTTCATGACCGCTACCATCACTACGATGTCCGAAGCTGGACACTAGTGACGTATACGTCTCGCCACTATGTACC
The DNA here is from genome assembly GCF_000275845.1 of Dichomitus squalens LYAD-421 SS1. NCBI lineage: Eukaryota > Fungi > Basidiomycota > Agaricomycetes > Polyporales > Polyporaceae > Dichomitus > Dichomitus squalens. Next base: position 717,566 of record NW_006766895.1, read on the forward strand.
GCAGAATGGGGCCGTTGGCCGATGTATGAGGAGAAAGGTTATGGTTCATTGAATGTAACTCGCTCGAAGCTATGGAGACACTTTACCTCGCGATTGACTGCGGATCAATCCATATGAATCAACTGTTCGACATGCGTGGGTGTCCATGTCTTGTAGCCGAAGTCAGAGGAGTGTGTACACTCACGAAAAAAGCAATCAGAAGTGTCCAGGGCGGTTCGGGAGTCGTTCACTTGTCAGCCCGTCCCGCATAGTTGGGCGCCCCTGCATAAGCATGAGATGCCTGAGGTAATAGATTTGGGGTACATACTGCGTCTAGAAGGTACATCGTTGAAGATACTAACAGGTTGTCGCCTGCCGTGAGTTCGCACCTGAAAATCTAACTCCTCGGTCCGCTGACGCCGCAGGAGCATGAATGGGTATCTCCTATCTCCGTCGAGCTGTCGCCCTACCAGTCACTGTCTAGAGAAGTAGGGTGCCAGATGCTCTCGTTCCCACACCCGCCCGGGGAATGCCACGCAAGAAGCACGGTGAACGATAGAAAAATCAGGTCGGCGTGATGGAACTTGAATGGTAGCTGCGAGCGATACTTCGGCCCCGCTCAAGCACCTGTCCTTCTTGATAGAGATTCACAGACCGCTTCCTTGATCGCAGACCCGACCGAAGGCCTCCGCCAAAGACAAGATCATATACAATATCTTGTTGTTGACAGACCGGCGTCTTGCCTTGGCCTCGTCACAGGATGATTCTAACGAAGGATCAATTTTGTTCGGGAAAATATTTCGCTTGTGGAAAGGCAACGCCCACCTAGATTGCTGCGAACCTTGAGGCGCGGAAACAACCATTCGAACGTGCGGTAATGCTTCCCCTTGAGACGAATGCGTCAAGCTGACGCTAGGGCCGTAGCTAACGCCAGGCATAAAGTACGCTGTCTGCGCAAGAAAGAATGAGCAGCGGATGCCAAAGACATGGCAGGAATCTCGTGGAGGCAAGGGAGGAAGGGCCCGAACATTGCAATAGAACCCCAGCGTATATGCAGTTAGATGCAACATACAGCTTCCCTGAACAGCATATGAACACTTACAACATTGCTCGGTAGCCATCTTCTGTCGGCGTCGATATGTACAAATGCACTCGAACACTGTCTACGTGGCGGTCGTGATAGTGCGCGAAGTCAGTCAGGGCCGTCGTCGCAAGCAACGGTGAGCTCAGCTAGAGCAGGGGTACCCCAGAGTCGAACTCGCAGCGAAGCCGTCAGGAAGACTAGGATGTGTCGTCTAGAGGGTCTTGTGTCAATAAGCGAGATCGGTAAAAATTATCGCGAAGCGATTCGTAGCCAGGAAGTGTGGGCGAACACGTTCGCACACTATCTTGAGCATGTCAAAATCATTGTCAGTTCACTACGTGCAGTAGGAGTAAATTCGGAGCTAACCTGACTACCCAGATGCAAACAGGCTCTTCGAACCTGGTGCTTACCTCAATTTAACACCGGCTTGTCGCGTTCTGGTCTGTGAAGTCCCATCGATGAAGCAGTCGAGCGGCTTCTGGTGCGTTACGGCTTGAAAGTTGCTTAAGTGGCGGCGATCAGCTACAGGTTGACGTCTCATGAGTCGCAGGCTATTTCCGAAGCCTCTCATATCTCAATGACATCGGTAACGATGCCCACGTGCTGGATATCTAAGCAGGCACCACGCCATCGTCATTCGGCGGCCAGGTCGTGGGACGAGCGAACGGGGATCAGGATAAAGTTCAAAGATGAGGCTTCGTGCGAGGCCCGACGTTCCCGAGGCGAGAGGGGATCGGAAAAACCGGAGAACCATAAGAGATTCCTCGGGGTTCTGCTGCCGCTGTGAGGGAACGAGTGACGCAACTGACGTTCGAGGCCCCGCGGAGCAGGTAGCCGAGCGTGTTCTTATTCTGCGAAGCGATGGTAACACTCGAAAGCAGTCCTGAGACACGTGGCGCAGGGCAGTGAAGAAAGATCAAAAACAGGAACTGCACAACACCAGCCCAGCAAAGGGTCCACAATGAAGAAACTCACAGGGTTCGAGTGTGACCGTGTACCGTCGGTGTCGTATACATACACATGTTCATTCCCACAACGCATGGAACCGGTAGATCTACGCTGGTTTGTGCTGGATGAGTTTCCCTTCTCTTCTCCCGTCCCCCTGGTGTACCATCTTCGAACTGTATACGCTCAGGGCACTGAGCAAGAGGCTCGGCACTGACCGAACAATGCGGACAATGCGGACAATGCACGTCCGGAGACAGCACACTCGCGAGGTGGAGGTGGTTGTGGACAGTAACTCATGGCTCTGGAAGCGGTAGCCACGTCGCGGTATACCGGAGCGCTTGTGCGTTTGTGGCTAGGATTCACTCCACAGGCGGGCACGATGGAAGCCGGTTAAGCGACTTCAGAGCTTCAAGAGTTGCCCATGCTGAGAAAAAAGTCAGCGTGCGACGAATCATGCAAGGACAGATCAGAGCGCGAGACGCTCACCACACGCCAAATCGAGATTTAGTGAATCCTTTGCTTAGTCTCAGCAGCGGAACGAAACGTTGTCGTGCTACCCTGCGTTAAGTGTCATACACCAGTTGCCGCATGCGCCTGGTCTCGGGATCAGATGACCTAACAGAGTGCTTGGAATAGTGCACGGTGAAACATACACGGCAATTACGGTGCGACACCGGAGCAAAATGCAACGATCTGACCCGAGACCCTTCTATACGGTCATAGTTGTTGTCGGAGTGATCTGGACAAATCACGAGAGGAACGGACTGAGACCTACACAAGGGTCAAACCTGAGACCGCGGTTCACGGGCACTCACCGACGCCTAATGTCTTCTATCCCTCTCGCGACCCCTATCGTCCCGGTAGCCCCTCCGCGCCTTCTGCACCTCCTCGACCTCCGTCCGGTTGAACACATCCCCGTATCCAAGGCCCACAGATCCAAATCCGTATCCACCACGCACAGTGCTCGGCGTCTCGCTCCCCTCCAGCTCTCTCTTTTTCCGCTTGATCAGCTCCAGCGCGCGCAGGCGCTCCGCGGACTCGCGGCACGTCCTCTCTGCGCCCGCGCTCGTGCTACCTCCTCTAGGACCGTCACCCCCAGATCGAGGTTCGGAAGGACCTACCCGCGGATCTCGTGAGTGTTCGGGCGCGTGGTAGCGGGAGTGCGTGGCGCGAGCAGGGAAAGTTGAGCTTGAAGGGCCGTCTCGGGAAGCCAGCCGGGTGTTGATGGCTGTCAAGGGATCGTGTACGGATTTGCGCACGAGGTCCCGGAGTCTGGGTACGTGTGCGTGTGCGCGGGCCGACAGGCAGAGTGGACAACGAAGGTGGTTTGGACGTGCGATCCCGCAGTTGTGGGGCGCCCCCGAAATGGAGTGAGGGGCGACGAACCGGGGTGGTAGTGAGGTCATCGGCAGAGAAGAAGCATGGACAGCAGAAAGTTCAGTACAATTAGCACTCGGCTACACGGCAAGTCAGACAGGGATCCTGGGCAGAACACCCTGGGGTGGCAGCCAGATGGCCAAAAACATCGAAGACGTACTCACCGTTTATCGTCATCCGGATCTCCGCCATCGTCACGATTGCGGTCAGAGTACCACGGCTTGAGATCCTTCGCACTCGGCGCAAGCGCGACGCCGCGGTCCGTCTCTTTCTCACTCTCCTTGACGGGTGCGGGACGCCTTGTTGAGCGGATGGGGATAGTCATGAGGTTTTGCTGATGCGAGGTCATGAGGAAATCAGCCGTCGTCATATCAGAACCAAAGTACGGCACAATGGAAGTGGGGATGACCCACCTGCTCCAAGTCTTCGAATAAATTGATATGCCCGGACTTGGACGTGAGGGTCGATGGGCCGGCTGCAGTCGCTGTGGCTTCATCTACTCCGACCTGCTCCCTCGCGCGAGCAATCTGGAGGTCAATATCGTCCGTCTTCCGATCCCGGCGAGCTTTCGAACCCTGTAGACCCGCACGCTGGCGGAGGAGGTCCATACGCGCCTCCGAGTCCTATGAATCCGCCTCAGTCATACAAACAAGGTCTACAGTGGAGAGAACGCACGGCAAGCATCATCCGCCCCTCCTCAATTGCCTCCTTCTGCTTCGCCTCCTCCTCATCCTTTCGAACCCGCTCGATATTGTCCCGGCGGTAAGGATGGTATGATTTGTGGTGAGCGATGTTCAGTTTCCCCATCGTTTGCGTGGCAGATCGAGTCTTCGGGAGAGTGAAACACGTGGCCCGCCAATGTTCGATAAGTCTGAGCAAATGGACCAGAAAATGAATGAGATCGGAGGAGGGCAGATAGTGGCCGTTACGACCGAGAGCGCGGTTCCTCCACTTTCCACAAGCGCCTGTGATGGACAATAGGCGTCTATCTTGAGAGGAGACAGCTGGGAGACGGAGTAGCCTTGCGGGGAAAAGCGTCGTCGGACTCGGACGTCGCAATTAACTGACCCCGATCTCACGACGATCTTCGAAACTAGACATCAATGTCAGATGCGCACGCGCCAAGCCATATTATTTGCCTGCCGTCCGGGCAATGCGGTACAACTACATGACGATACATAAAGCCAACTTTTGGAGTGTGCGGGGTTCCAACGCGCGTTTCTACAAAGACGTTCTCGTGGCGTGTGGGGAGTACGTGAGGTATCAGCTGGAGCACAAATATGAGGCCGAGGCTAGGGAAAACGACGAAGTCGGTTCTGAATGCGATACGTATGGGACGAGGGGCACTCAGGGCGGGGATACGATGCGAATATGTTACAATGAATGTGGTTAACCAAGACAGAATAGCGGCAACAATAACGCCCGCGCGGTTGGGCAGTGGGAGCGGGCACGACACATGTCGTGTCGGCCAAGGGCTGTGTAGCATCAGAAGGGCCAGTAGCACCGGTAGCAGTATCCAAATGAGTATGGTGCAAGGCCTAGACCAGGGTCCGCGGGTGCCGCTAAGCTTGGGCTGTGGAGGGGCCCAAAGTGAATTCATAGTGTGCCACAGCGGGCAATGAGGACGTCCACAGAGGGCTTGTAGAGGATGTGATCTGACGCGTAAGATTCGATCTTCTTTACGACGTCCATCCCGCGTATGACCTCACCGAACACGACATTGCGCATGTCGCACCATGGTGCGGGAACGGTCGTAATGAAGAACTAGACGGGAATGGATCAGCATGGGTGATATAAGGGAGCCGTGTTCCGGCATGTCATGGCATGATTCAGATGGCGAGCATCACGAATGCAGTCAAGCTGGTCTGGTCACGAGTACGGGATGATCAAGATAGAGACGGAACATACAGGACCAGGATTAGGTCCGCTTGGCGTGGGTGGGTGCGGAAACTGAATAGAACGTACCTGCGAGGAATTGGTATGCGGGCCGCGATTGGCCATGGAGAGAAGACCAGGACGGTCGTGGCGTACGCGGAAGTTCTCGTCTGACGAGCAGAGTTTGTTGCCGCATGGATGAGGAGTGAGAGAGAAGGCGAGAAGAGATGGAGACGGGGATAGGAAGGGAATGTGTGAGGGAGGGAACGGAAGAGAGGTGATGAGCCAGTGAAAGGAGATCTACGCAACCTGATTAACGTACCTGCGAACGTGGGTCCGTAAATGGAGCGGCCAGTGGTGCCATTGCCTTCTACGATGTCACCGCCCTGGATCATAAACTGGATTGGAAGGGGGAGGGAACGTGAGTGAGATGGGACGGGAGAAGAAGAGATGGAAGGGAGGCGCGGGAGTGCAGTGCGGACCTGAGGGACGACTCTGTGGAAGTATGATTGAGAGTAGCCATAGCCATTCTCGCCTGTTGCGAGCTCGCGGAAGTTGCGGGCGGTGATGGGACAGACAGAGTCGAATAGGCGGAAGACGATGCGACCTGCGTGGACGCCGTCGATCTCGATATCGAACTGGGCGTGATGGGCGGTAAGAACGGACACGAGGGAAGTGGGGGACGAGAAGATGATGGATAGAGATTAGGGGGGGGAGAGCGAGAGAAGGAGAAACTAACAAAGACGTCCGGGCCTGAGGCGGAGCGGGACCTTGAGTTGCGAGCGGGCGAACGGGGGGCGTCGGGGGTAGACATGAGCTGGAGTGTGTGGATGTGGGGATGAGTACTGCGGGGGGATAGGATGGTGGGGGATGGATGGGGGCAGGGCGGCGGGGAGGGGAGGGAATGTCGGAGAGGACCATGGCTGGGACGGGGACTAAGTATTTAGGCGGTGAGGAGGAGGACGTCCAGCACAAGCACGACACCGACTCTCGGCTTCCTCCGCAGATCACACAAGATCTCCCCGTCCCCCTCGGCATTCTCCCATCTCTGATCCAGAGACCCCGGCCATCGCATCCCGACCCTGCAGGAGTACGACGAGTATTACTTACTCCGAGTAAGTAGGGTTGGCCGGTAACTGCTGGCCATCCTCGTCCCCGCCATGCTCAAGTCCGTCTTCCGTCGCGTCTCTTCTAGTGCTCCTCGCCGTGTGCGCCCAGCCACATCTGCTTCCCTAGCGTGATCTCGGCTGCGGCAGAATACCGTTGTCTTGTTATGCTCTCGCTGCCACTGGTCTCCGTTTGCGCCAGGTTCCGTTTGCGATGCAACTTATCGCGATCAGCCACGTTGGTTCCCCACTAGCCACTCCTGCCCTGCCACACGCCTGTCGGCCCACTTTCCCCAGCCCTCTTAGCCTATCCTACCGTTCTCTCGGTACTCCGCCCAAGCTCACCTTCCCTTTCCTCGCCATCTTTCCCCCAGCCGTCCTGTTCACCGCCCATCTCCAAGCCGCCTCTCACCCTCGCTCGCAGCACGACCCTCCCAAACAACTTGCCTCCCTTATCCTCGCCGTCCGTCTATCCTACTTTCCCTTGCCGAACACTCCCCGAACGGCCCGACACCCTCGTCGACACGAGGTCCCCGGGCCCTTCCTTGCCCTCTTCAGCTCCAATTCCCCCACCGCTCTGCACCCGCGCTTCCTCTCCCGTTTCTTCTCCAATTCTTACCGCGCTCGCGTGCCTTAGCGGTGACGGATGACATTCACCCCGCACCGTACGTACACAGGCCACATGCAAGAACGTCCGCAACTCGATCATCCCTCGGCAACCGCCGCCGCCCTCGTGGCCTCGCCCGTGGTTCGCGCCAGCGTTTGGGACACCGAGCGCCATCGTCCTCCGGCGAATTCTCGATACTTACGCTTAGGCAGCTCGTCCGGCAAATATACATCCCAATACTAGCTCTGTCAGCCTTCGAATTCTATTCGCCATGCCCGTTAGCTTGTGGCCGCACGGGCGATGCCACCGGATCTTGCCAGTCAACCATCCTGCGCGTCCGCGGAAACTCGCTGCTCCCTTGGCACAGCCTTGGAAGAGCCACCTGCCAGCTGTTCCGCCTCGCCCCTCCTATCTAGCATCTGCTATCTATGTTCGCGTCCTCTCCGTCCTCTCCTCCTTCCCCCGCCGGCTGCCTATTCTTGGTATCGTCTGCACCATCCTCACTTCGCGATTGGCTAGTATGCCGCACTCGTTCCTGTCGATCGCCTCCGTGCCCGCCATCGTCTGTGCCGAATCTTGATCCCTCCTTTTGTTGCCCGACATGCCCAGGTGACCCCGACTCGAGGCCTCAGCGTGTCACCGGTTCGGACTCTTGTCACATTTTCTCTACCCGAGTTGGTCACATTCGACCGCCATGCACGAACCCACCGCATCATACCTCTCCGCCTGAGAGCAATCAAAAGCACCTCAGTTGAACGTGCTTGCTGCCACCCCAACCCCCAACGCAGCCAGTGATGGTCTAGATCGACGCGCGCCCCGCTGCCGGCGTAGCGGCCACCGCATGCACCCTTGTTCACGGTAATTCTGTCGACGATAGTCCCTCTTTCTGTCACACGCCCTGACGCGTGGTTTTCCATCCCGCTCGGACCCTTCCACATCGATGTCCACACGGCAAGCACACACGTGTAGATTGTATCCTTGTTAGACGGCGTAAGAGAACTCACCCGCATTCGAACCTAACTCGTGACAGGACGCCAGCTTTGTGGCACACGACCAATTCCACAAGTTCGGCTGCTGTGCCTTCTCACTAGCCCGCTCGCGTGTGATGCTGCGTATGCTAGATGTTCAGCCACCACTTACCGCGTTCGCAGCTTTATGGGCGCGTCGGCCTGCGGTCTAGGGCCTGCGGGATTCCCCGGTGCTAGCTTACCTCCAACACGTCTCGACCTCGCAATTGGGCCTGGATTTTACCGGCATACGCCGAAAATGCACTGTTTTCCATGAATGAGTGTTATTTGTCTGCTTTTGGGAGGTCGGGACCGCTCGTTGACGAAAGGTGCGACTTGTCAACGCGCACTGATGCCGTACTTTTGCATTGAATATTTTGTTCGCACTAATGGCGTGTGCATTCAGAATCCAATCTGTCGTGCACTATCTTGCTGCGGAGTATCTGGCGATGGATCATTGCCCGACGTCAAGTCCAGAGGTGCGTCTACCAATCCTATGGATTTAAGCGTAATCCCGGTCTGATCTCAGGTGGAAGCAACGAGACACAAGATGCCGTTCGAGCGCTATGCGTGCGCGTCACGACTCACGGGCGTCCGCGTCAGGCTCGCGTTCTCTTAATTGTGGCGCCGTCCCTCTTGACAGGACGCGGACTCACTCGTTTGGTTTGCTGTAGCGCGTATGTGTACTAGATTCAGTTCAATGCACGCTTATCTCGCTCGCCGTTGTCCAGAGCCGCCCGCGAAGCCACGGCGGAAACGTCCGTCTCGCCTAGATTTCCGCCTACCTCGGTCGCGCCGCGCGTCGACGTTGCTGCTTAGTGCGGGGGCTCCGAGTAGGATGGGTAGTGCCCAATCGAGCTCTCCGTTTGTGCGAGACGCGCGATGCGGTTCAAGCAACGCGTCTACTCGTAGTTGTGCACTGCAATCAACCCTGTTCGGTTCCTCTACTTTCGCATAGCACTTGTAACGACGTCAGTGAGTGCTCACTTCCAAAGGCAGTTACTTGAGGAGCTAAACATAGTTGTAGCCGCAGCAGCTCGCCGGCATGTCGCCATGACCTTCTTTGCTTCTCTTCGGGTTCTTGCACGAAGGCCTGCGTGTGTGGACACTAGACGGCTTTTCTCGGACTGATACAGAACCACAACGTGATCATACGTGCACAACGCCGCTACTAGCTTGTTTCTCCTTAGGACTCAGGAGGTCCGTCTATTGTAGCTCGAGGACGTTTCCGCTATTCTTCCTAAGCTACTGGTGTCTTGCGTGGGCAGGGATACCACTCGTAAACTGAGAGCAGCATTAGCTTTGTGCCGTCATTCTGGATCCTCTCTCATTCACAAAGTTCGTCGGCTTTCCACACAGTGCGGCTACTGTCCAATTATGCAGTCTGGATCCTGTCTTGGCAATGGCGGGAGTTTGTGGACTCCGTTCCTGAGTCAGCCTAAGCTATCAATGCCCCTCGGACTATAGCGTCCACTCAATGACTCTTCGCCGCGCTACACGCAAGCGAGCACTAGGTGTCCCATGTGAGGCCCGGCGACAGGGCCGGGTTCCCTGCCTTCCTCCTTGTGCCCGACATCAGACTTTTGACCATGCTGATGTGACTCTAGCCGCGGTCACTCCTGTGGGGCTTCTCAGGACTTCCTTCGGTTGCTAATCATGCTGTTCCGCCCCGGTGCTGTGCATGCTCCATCTTATGTTCTATTGACTGCGATCCGCCGGATGGGGCTCTCTATACCCTAATTGTGTGGGACCTTCACAGTTTGATTGCTTTGTAGCCCTTAACCTTTGCTCGCTGACCCACTGATTTCTTCGAATTTAGCACATAGGAGGGATCACTCCAGAACAGTGTGAGTACCGCAAATGTGTCTGTAAGGTTGAGATGCAGATGTCTAGAGCGCTTCAAGCAGTGTTTTCCGCAACATTTCAAACACAGCACAATCCTTTCTTTGCTGAATCTTGTGATTCTTCTCAAGCAGTGGGTGCCCCTCCTTCTGGTACACATGCTCAATCCTTAAATGAGGCTGTTAGGCACTCCGCACAGACAAATGCCTCGCAAGCTATATGGGGAATTGCATGTAAGTATATATATGCCCTAAAGTGCATCAGGTAGCCCTATCAGAGGATTATTTGAGATGGTGCCTTGTTTTAGCTAGTTTAAGCATCTAACCATTGGTTATTGTCAAATACTTGAAATTTCAAAGCCTGAGAATATGGAACAAGGTGTCTAGCTCAATGACGGCTAAAGCAATCGTCTCCAAACCAAGGAGAGGTCGTGGGCTAGGTCGTGGGGCACCTGGGACACTAGCTTGTTCCAGGTGAAACGGCCTGGTTGTGGTGCTATAGACCTTGTTCCACCGAAAACCTGGCACCAAGGGGCTTGGTGCCAGTTTTCTGGGGATAGTGTTGTGTACCCTCATTGTTACGTGACCAAACTCAATTATGCCACAACATCAATGCTTCCACTCTAAGCTCAATCCTCTCAATCAGGGTACACAGAGGTGCTGCATACCCTGATGTTATGTGACAGGACTTGTGTTCCGGAAACGCAACCTGACTGCGTACCCGGAGACATCTTCAAAAAAGCACGCCCTAAGCCCCCCCTAACCCTGATCCCCCACCACTTTGACCCTCTTAAATGCGATAAGATTAAGTCCGATCGGTGATTAGTAAGTAAGTAATCATGATGACATAGTCCGATCGGACTTAGTCATTATCGGAACAAAGCTCCGGCCGCGTTCGGCATCGTAAGCATAATTGACCTTATCTCCTGCGCCGTTGGATAGACAG
>NW_006766896.1:0-2807 GCF_000275845.1 Dichomitus squalens LYAD-421 SS1
ATTTGTCCCTGCTTGGTCAGAGTCTTCTGACTCGTGTCCTGTCTCCTGACCTGTCACATGGTGTCCTCATGACTAACACCTGAGTCATGCCAAGTCCGGACTCCTGCTCATGAGTAAGCGCCCCCTGCTGGCATGTAGGTCACCTGTCCGTGAGTGAAGATGGGCGCTCCCGGACCCCTCAAGGCCCTGGGTTCGATCCTGGCTCCTCCACTTTCCGGTACGAGTTGTCCGTGGTCGAGGTGAGCGTCTGTCCTGATTCACATGACCCCCAGGTCACGTGGCACGAGAAAACTGTGACAAACATGTAGCAAGACCTCCATACGAATAAAGGTACGTGTCAAATGCATCTTCCTCATATATATGTGATAGACCTAAAGCCCGGGCTTTAGCCCAACCCGACCCAGGCCCAGCCCGAGCCCGCCACTAGGGCCCGGCTTGAGAGTTCAGTGAGCCCGAGCCCTCCAAAGCCGGGCCCTAGCCCGGGGTTTTGAGCCCGGCCCGGCCCTGCACAACACTAACTGTCTACGATCCCGGCCAAGATGTCTACGGTCCTCGCGCGGGCTCCCACGAGTACCTCCCAGTCTTCTGCCTCCAATGACACCCAGGTCAACGTTCAAAACCCTTTAGAAGGTATGTCACACAACTCTGACTTGAAAATGGCCTGTAGAGGTTCCCCGGCCGAGTCTGCATGGTAGAACAGGTTGATGCACCTGACGAAGAAGCTCATCGAAATCTGGACAATGTTCATTAGTATCAACTGGATGCTCATATCGCACAGTCAACAGCTTGCTAACGCAGGCTTCTTCATTACTAGGGCTTCGTGTTGCTCATGTCATCAGGAAAACCGGTAATCACTTAATGCCCCTTAAAGTCGCCTTTAAGGGCATTAAGGCGCCTAAGTTGTCATTAAGCGTGGGTAAGTCGTAAGAGTTAAGATGCACGATTAAGACCATTAAGTTGAGCGAGCGCGGAAACGTTCCGCGCCGTCATCGGGCACATTTGCCCCTGTCACAACACTTGTACAGGCTTTCAATGGTCCTTTACTTTACTCTGCTCTAGCAAAAAGACACTCTATGGAGTTGAGGGTGAGCGACTTCGAGTTACGTGCAGGAGAGCTAAGTGGCCTAAGGTGCTAAGTCATTAAGGGACTGCACGGTTTACTGATGCGTTATACCGGTGACCAATATAGTATGCTCATGTCATCTTATTTCGAACTGGGGAAGAGTTATGAACTGTCGAACAGTGTCCAGTACCGCTCTCGAAACTCATAACAAGTTCTATGTCAACCTGTACCTATGACATCATAACTTTGTACTGTTTAAGGTCCTATCCGTTATGTAGAGTAATGTGGAAATCCACAGTACCAACATTGCCCTATGTATCATCGCCCGGAACTACTGGGTGCTACTGAGTGCTACTGAGGTCACCGCTTCTACTATGTATGCAACGCGCCCTATGCCGTGCTGGCGGGTGGCGGTGTAGCAGAGCCTTTTTGCTGATGGAAAGGGGCTTAGCGGTCAGCTTTCACAAAGGTTTTATGGCACTCAGTCTGTGAAAGCTGACCTTTCCCAGACATTTTCTCTGATGGGGCGAGCATGCGGGAAAGGTGTAGTTTTCTCTCAGGTTAAATTCTCAGAAAGATGTAGAGAAAGTCAAAAATTTGCGTGATGCGGTATAGATGTCATGTTTGCGGGCGAAGTTAAGACTGTCCCGAAGTTTCTCTCGCCTTTCTTCGTACAAGAATTTGGCCCGTGTGAATAGGGGTAGTCAAAGATGGTGTTTCGGAGGACGGTTCAACAAGCGATTCTGCAGCGATTCGGTGGAAGGGAATCGCCCTGGATTCGTGTGGGCACTTTGACCACCCCACGTTTCTACGGGTTGATTCCAGGGCAGATGCTTGAGTCGGTCAGGCCTACGGGCGTCTGTGATATCGGGATTAGGTAATCGTGCCACGTTGTTCTTCACCCTAAGTACTACGGTATGCCTCGTTACAGCTCTCGGGCCCGCTGTTACGCTGAAGTACTAACACAAGTCTATTCAGACTTATCACGCGGACTTGTTCAAGTACGCGGTGTAGCGCACGGGGGAAGAGAGTATCGCACAAGTCCCTAGATTGAGGGATATAGGGATACAGGAGGTAACGAAGAGGAGAACAGAAGTGGGGAGCCTCTACCGACTACAGGCCTCCTTATATACTATGGGGTACCGACCGTATTAGAAAGGGAAAGGTAACCGACCAAAGTGGGGAGATATGAGGAGACTGTAAAGGAACACGTCTGGTCGAGGCTGGGCCCGGTATAGTACATGACCTAGGTCAGGGTCCTGTGATATAACCGAAAGGGGATAGAGGCGGGACAGGGTCCTGAGTCTAGGTCAGGGTCGGGTAATGTAACCGAAAAGGGAAAGGGTCGGGGTCGGACTCAGGGTCCAGTCATATAGACGAAAGGGGAAATATTAAGGGAGAGGGTGTCACAGTTTTCTCGTGCCACGTGACCTGGGGGTCATGTGAACCAGGACAGACGCTCACCTCGACCACGGACAACTCGTACCGGAAAGTGGAGGAGCCAGGATCGAACCCAGGGCCTTGAGGGGTCCGGGAGCGCCCATCTTCACTCACGGACAGGTGACCTACATGCCAGCAGGGGGCGCTTACTCATGAGCAGGAGTCCGGACTTGGCATGACTCAGGTGTTAGTCATGAGGACACCATGTGACAGGTCAGGAGACAGGACACGAGTCAGAAGACTCTGACCAAGCAGGGACAAATAGGTACCTGGTCTGTGCACCGTTGTAATTGTATAAATAGTA
>NW_006766896.1:11042-24559 GCF_000275845.1 Dichomitus squalens LYAD-421 SS1
GCCCATCTTCACTCACGGACAGGTGACCTACATGCCAGCAGGGGGCGCTTACTCATGAGCAGGAGTCCGGACTTGGCATGACTCAGGTGTTAGTCATGAGGACACCATGTGACAGGTCAGGAGACAGGACACGAGTCAGAAGACTCTGACCAAGCAGGGACAAATAGGTACCTGGTCTGTGCACCGTTGTAATTGTATAAATAGTAGGGAGTCTGAGGCAGGGAACCTCAGACTTGATCTTCTCGTCGATCACCCATCTCCTCTGTAGGTAGCTAGCAGCCCTACCTCTCACTGCCCCTTCTAGTCTAGGGAATCTACTTCTTTACACCATCTCTTGCTGTGTCACCTGGAGTTGCTTCGCCCCTTAGCACCAACCCCATCACCAGTGAGCTTTGTCTTTGTTTATCTGGTGGCACAGCTCGTTGGCTGTGACAATGTTAGAGAAAGTGTAAGCGGCATGTTCATGGCCACAATTGGCGAAGAGAAGACGGTAGGGAGCGAGTGAGCGCTGCAATCATGAATCAGGCAGGTCTAGCGCTCACCCTATCGGCCACTTCCATCTGCACCACGTCCGTCGTGAGGCAACACTGTCTAGCTTGGTGAGCCGTCCCTTACTTTTTCCTAGCTTGACTTACCTTTTAGCATCTCAGATGCCTGTACAACGCCCTACACGGTCTGATACAGAGGTACCCCACAAGCCCGGGCTTGAGGGCCGGGCTCGGGCTTGCAGAAGTTCAAGCCGGGCCCTCAAGCCCTGAAAGCCCGACGCCGGGCTGGGCCGGGCCGGGCTTTTCGGGGCTGGGTACCTGGGGCTTCAGGGCTTGGAGCCCGGCCTTGCACAACACTACTTAGATATTCCCAGCGAGTCAGGGTACTAACCATAGACATAGACACAGAGACTCACAATTCGCAATCTGCAAGCCTATTTGAGGTTCAGATAGACTCTAATATGCCAGTTGATCAAGACGATTTACAGTTCCTTCATGACGCGAAGGTATGCCGGAGTTGAAACATAGACTACGTATTAGTAACTTGATAACTTATATCTAACCACATCTAATCAGGCGTTCGACCAGGTCCGCCGTTCACACCCCTTTAACTAGCTGGTACTCGCTCACGTACATGCGCTTGAACCAGAAGGGCCTAAAACGCAGTGATTGCTTTTTCCACCGTCGGCCGTTTGTCTGCGTGGGCGTCTTGAAGTGAACAGTGTATTGGCGCTCTGACATTTGGAGAAGAGTCCCCTTAGACGCCTGCAGGATCTGATTGCGAGCCCCGCCTGATGGTCTCGACACAGCGCAGTGTCACCCACCGTGTCATCCACCAACAAGAAGTGTCCTTTGAACACCCATATTTTCTATGGACGACCTCGCGAACTCCCTGCGTCCCTCGCGTTTGGTTTCGTCTATCGCGCAGTCCCCGGCACTTCCATGGGAGGTCATCGAGAGGGCCATCGATCTCTGCTCTGGCGACAAGGCGACGCTGTGCGCTTTTGCTCTGACCTGCAGCCAGCTCCATCCTCGTAGCCTCTTTGTTCTCTTCACCAATGTCGACCTCCGAAGCCTGAAACAGCTCGTGGCGTTCTACCATGCCGTCCAAGCTCAGTCGCACCTTCAGCCTGTCGTGAAATCTCTATCGTTTCCGTGGGGGGATCTCTCCGAGTCTCCATTTCCCCTGCTGTCCACCCTCCCAGGTCTCCGCAATGTCACATTTAACAGTATCTATCCTGTGATTAGGGATGATATCCAACTCTCCCAGTCCACTTTACTCTGTGGCCTCCAGAGCCTGACTATCCGCGATGCTGTTTTCCGAACGCAAACCGCTTTCCTCCGCTTCCTCTCGGCCTTCCCGAACATCGAGGACCTCACCTGCGAGAGTCTGCATCTGATCATCCATGAAGGCAGTGGAATAGTGCAAGATCATCCGTCTTGTCGTTTACAGCTGCGAACGCTGAATGTGAGGGTCCAACATGGTCATCTGTGCTCCTCGATCTCAACGCGCTGGGTTGCCTCGTAGATACTTCAAGATGTGGACCAACACGTCGCAGAGCTGCTGGTTCACATAGCTCAACCGGCGATCACTAGTCCGCCTGCAGTTCCAGAACCTGCTCGTGTGTATCTCTTTCAGTCTCCCGCTGCATATCTTATATATTTTGAATCGGATGCATCATCTATGCTGCCTCTTCACTC
Organism: Dichomitus squalens LYAD-421 SS1; assembly: GCF_000275845.1. Lineage (NCBI taxonomy): Eukaryota > Fungi > Basidiomycota > Agaricomycetes > Polyporales > Polyporaceae > Dichomitus > Dichomitus squalens. The sequence continues at coordinate 13,232 of NW_006766896.1, forward strand.
AGGTCAGGATCGCCAGACCTCCTTAACATGGTGGACACCAGTTGGGCCCAAGAGACTCCACCATGCCATCGGAGTCTTACGCGGTTCACCAAGAGCGATAAGACATGTCACCCTGGTCCTCTGGGATTCCGACGTGGGTTCTCTACACAGGAAATGTTGTCGACCTGCGAATCTGGAGCTTTTTGCAATATTGGAGAGTGTCCTGCTCGAATATAACTGCCATCGCGTACTATTGACCGTTCCCGGAATCCCAGTCCTGAAAAAACGGAAGACTATCTCCTGGTCGGACGAGTTCAGCAAGTGCTTCCGTCCAGTTAGCGAGAAATGGGCGCTGACTGAAGACGTCAGATACTGTGAGTATCGTCCATGCAAATGATCCGAGTCGGACATTGACCTGAGTAGCTGGTGAATGCGGGCATGACTCGTATGTCACCGCGCTTGTCGTCTCCTCAGATGGGCGGTGGGTAGCGACGGCCTCCGAGGATTCCACGATAATCCTCTGGGATGCCCACGACGCACGTATCTCGAAAGAGTGGCTCTCCCGTGACGGAAAGCTCTTGGGTCTTGCATTCTCACCAGACAGCAGACACCTCGCGTCCGCGGGTGGAGATGGGAGCGTGACGATTTGGGACATCAGCCGCAGCTCATATCGAGTTGCCGTCCTCGAAGGCCACTCTGCTCCTGTCCTACACTGTGCATGGTCCATCGACGGTGCTTACATCGCATCCAGTGATCATACCAACACTCTACGACTGAGGGATGGACAATCATTCCAGCTGCTTCCCGTCGACGGCACAACTATCATCGAGCCCCTGTTCTCCCCCGACAGCCAGTGGCTTCTAGTGCACAATTGGGACAGTTGTGGCGTTTGGGATGTTGTGTCCCGCGCATACCTGGCACTCCGGTTCCAGCTAGTTGAGGAGGGCGCTCAGCCCGTCGCAGCCGCATTCAACCCCTCGAGTACACACGTTGCAGTTGGATACTGGAGCGGGATGATCCACATCTGGTGCACGGCGACTGGACAGGAGCCTCTGCTCTTCAAGGCGCACCAAGAATGGGTGAACGATGTGGTATTCTCCCCAGATGGTCGACTGCTGCTCTCGGCGTCGAGCGACAAGACGGTGAAGATATGGGACGCGCGCACCGGTGCCATGGTCCAAGCGCTTGACGGGCACCAGTCCACCGTGTACAAGGCGTGCTTCTCCCCGTGTGGGAAGTATATTGCCTCTGCATCTGCTGACAAGACGGTAAGGGTATGGAGGACAAGCGATGGATCATGTTTGGCGACGCTCTCCGACCATGGCGCGTGGGTCCAGCACGTTGCTTTTACTACCGACGGGACAATGCTATGGTCTGCGGCACACAATGGAACTGTCTTGGGTCGTCGATTGCAGGACATCGTTCCGAAAGTATAGATTGTAGAGAAGTATATGGTAGACCGATGACCCCCGTTCCGCCTCACACCTCGTATGTCTACATCTGAGTGTATATGTATCTACGTCCAGTACAGTCACGAGTCCCGCTAACGATACTCTATATAGCCTTGTTTAGTGTTCCACACGGCTATCGCTCTCGTACACCTACTTCCAAATCATACACTATCCCTCGCTGCTCAGATAGCCATCGATTCTACGGGGATGCTGTATATCAATTTAGGAAGACAAATGAGAGGCAAGAAATCCCTAAGAATATGCACGGAAAGCATGCACAATTCCACCTATGGTCTGTAGATCCTCCCTAGACTCGCGTTAGCTAGCAGTGCTCAAAGCGCAGGTATAGAGATATATCGGACTGACCTTTATGTGTCACTCTCCAGTCTCGAAGCGGAGGGACCCGCGACAGTGGTGGATCAGCGTCGACAACCTCACGTCTCACCAGTGCTCATAACGCACCCGACGTGTCTGATTCGCCTTCCATCATCAGGACGCGAAGCGCAATATCCTGCAGTCCAGGTAGAGACTCACAATCATCAGCCAAGACGGAAGGAAGGAGGTGTCAAGCGGACGACGAGCCCGAGGCTGCGGTTGAGCACTCCTTGCTGAGCCCTCGGCGCACGCATGGCACGGTCGACGACCCCGACAGGCCCTTTGATCCCTGGGTCCAGGCATAGATCGAGGAATCGGCAACGTCCACACAACGCCATCGAGCCGACCACGTCAGATGTCTGTTCGATCACCCGGCGTCGCGTGTGCTGTGTCGGGCATGGTTAGCCTGTTCCTGTGCAGCGCAGTCATCGACAACAGTATTGTTTTGTGACGCGCGACCACGCTCCGTGTTCGGCCTTGGCTGTGTCGTTCTGCCCCTGGCAGCCCATGATTCGAACTGCGCGTCTCGCGCTCGCGGGCAATAGGGAAGGTGTGGGAGGCGTGTGTCGAGTAGCTCAACGCGCAGGCGTTGGCCGGGCCTTGTGCTTGCTCGCTCCATGTTGTGTGTAACATATAGTTTGCGGAGGCATGTGTCGATATCAAAGACACCAAGCCGTGTGGATTGCAAAAGAACACTCACCGGTCGCTTGGGTATAGTGTTGTGCAAGGCCGGGCTCAAAGCCCTGAAGCCCCGGGTACCCGGCCCCCAAAAGCCCGGCCCAGCCCAGCCCGGCGTCGGGCTTTCAGGGCTTGGGGGCCCGGCTTGAATGTCTGCAAGCCCGAGCCCAGCCCTCAAGCCCGGGCTTGAGGAGGACCTCTGTATCTGACCGCGTAGGGCCTTGAACAGCCGTCCGAGATGCTGAAAGGTAAGTGAAAAGTAAGGGTCGACTCACAAAGCTTGACAGTGATGCCTCTCGGCGGACCTGGTGCAGATGGACACGGCCGGTCGGGTGAGCGCTAGACCTGCCTGATTCAGGACTGCGGCTCACAGGGTTCGTACCGTCTTCTCTTCGCCAAAAGTGGCCATTTACATCCTGCTTACTCTTTCTTTCATGTGTAGCAAGGCCTACAAATGAGCTGAGGTACGTGTCAAATGCTAATTCTTCATGTATATGTGATAGGCCTAAAGCCCGGGCTTGAGCCCGACCCGACCCGGACCCAGCCCGAGCCCACCACTAGGGCCCGGCTCGAGGGTTCAGTGAGCCTGAGCCCTCCAAAGCCGGGCCCTAGCCCGGGGTTTTGAGCCCGGCCCGGCCCTGCACAACACTACCCAACTTGGGTAAGGGCGCACGAGGTGTCCGACTGACGTGTCTTAGAATGGATCCGGCGAGGAAATAATCGGAATGGATCCTGGTTGAAGACGTGCATTCCATGCGCGAATTGCTGCCAAAACAGGGGAATGCCACTGACGCAGGGTATCTCGACACTTGTGCTGATGCGGAGAGAGTCATGGTCATACACGCGGAAGTGAGTACTCACGTCCGCAATGAACCATATCCCACGTTTGACTAGCAGCCAATCGCGCGTCATCTGATCCCTTTTCCTTGGTGTAAGCTCCAGCGAGCGCAGGCTGACCCTCTTCTCCGCCTTCGTCGCTCGTGCTGTGCTGAGTGAGATCCAGCGCAGGCATACATCCAGGGGCAGTGGAAAGACGTTCGCGCTCTATTTGTTCGTCTGGAAGAACCAAGGGACTGAGCGTGTAAAAGGAGGTCGGGATAGGAGGAAGACAGATGAGGAAGGCGTAAGTCCATCGAGAGAAGTTGGGGAGTCGGGTGCGGGGAAGAGCGATGGGAGATCGATAGCCTTAGATGCTTGGCCAAAGGCACCGTCGATAGCGGACTACTGACGTTGTGGAGGGCGGTCGCGAGGGCCATTTGGAAAACGACCTAAGAATTGATAAATGAGCATTCCCAAAACTGAATTAATAACGGGGTCCCGAGTCGTTCGCATACAGGCATTAGTGCAACTATAGACCAGAGCCCTGCACGTCAGTATTAGAGCATGAATGGAGGACGGCTTTGACAAACTCACTCGAAGATCTGCAGAGTGTTTGTGCTGCTCTGCTTGGAGGACTGCCTGCAGCCTTGAGCCCTGCAGCTCGAGGACGGTGTTGTGCGGAGAGCCGCGGCGTCTCGAGTAGCGCTTGTATATCATGCCCGCTACGGAGATACGGGCCGGGTCCCGGATGCGGACGCATAGGTCCGTCATTCTTCCCAGCGCGACTCTGCACGAATATCTGGCGTTCAGCTCAGGTGCAGCAGCTCGACGAGACTCACTGGTTTCTCAGCTCTTCCTTAACTTTTGGACCCCGCCAGTTTGCACGTCAGCGCTGCGAGAGTGTCATAACACCCTCATACCTGAGGCCTAGCTGTGACGTCATGAGTGCGCTCCCGGTCCCAAAAGTCAACATGAATTGCCTGAAACAGGTCGTCGGATGGCGTACAATCGGTCTGTCTCGGGTGGTCCCGTCATTACCAGGTGAGTAGCGATTACGATAAGTTAACAATCTGTACGTCTTCCCGATCCTCCTTACGGGCTCCTTGTGTACACGCACTCATTCATGGAGCACCGCTATCGTTTGGGCTATGGGCTCACCGGTCTCCCTCCAATGCAGATTCAAGTCGATAGGTGTGGCATACATCCACAACCCGAAGCAACCCTTTCGCCTTCCACAATATTGCTGCTCGAAGGAAGCCCTAGTGATACTTATGCTCGTGCACACATAATCAGGTTCCTACCGCGTGCGACATAGCCCACTGAAGTCCTCATCGAGCAGGTCTTCCCACTACAGGACACCCACTCTTCCGCGAGCAACGGCCCTAGCGATATTTTGGCGGCATCCGGAGCATCGGCACACCCTTCTTCCTCAATTACGCCGTTACGCTGTGGATGTCAGCAAGACGTGGTTGCGCATACCGTGTTTGATTGGTGTCGAGTTACGGGCGGAGAGGGGAAGATGATCACATTGCACTCTGTGGGTGCGTTCTCAGCTTCTGCTGCTAGCGGACAGGGCATTTTTGCGCTCTACGCCGACGATAGGCTCACGATTTCTTCCGCGACGGCGGGACGTGCTTGCTATACGACACCGTCCCCTCAGACAAATTGGCGCTGGTGTTGTTCTAGCATGTGCTGGAACGGCTTTTCCTCCCGAAGTTCATCCCCTCTACTGTTTCTCCCTACCTTCAGGAGAGCACATCGGAATGCTCATCGAGAAACTTCCTCTTGGGACCTGACATGGCGCATGACTCGCATCTCTTGTTTCCCGAGACCTCTCCGCTCTTATGCTTCCCATCTTCATCTATATCCCCATCACGCGAAGTTTTGCCCGCCCTGCCTACGTTCAAGTCGAAGCATATCCCGATTCATACGTCTGCTTACTGCACAAATGCAAGCTCGTCTCATATTGCCGCCGTCATGGAACACCACTAGCACTAGGTCGCGGACGGCGTTGGGTTCTCCAAGCGTCTCCGGCGTGAGTTCCGAGTATCTGCTGAACACAGAGACGAGCGGTGCTCGGAGAACCAAGGTGTTCCTCCTGCACAACTGTAATTGATTCATCAGTCCGAAGGCTGTCGCAGTCGCTGCCACCTGGAGCACCAATCGTCTCGCTTGATTGTCACGCCGTGGACAAAACTGCCCTGAATGAGAATCTCGTCCATGCAGGCAAACTAGTGCTGAACCCTCCCCTTCCCCCAACGAGTATCATATGCCTGTTCTTGCGTCCCGGAATCCTCGCCGCGGATGTACTCTATCCGAGCTAGCTAATGTTCCAGGATGAAATCACTCTGTAGCGGACACCGCAGTTGCCGTACGCGATCCGCACGAAGACGGTCTCCCTGACCTCTGGCCCACGGTAGAACGTTGAATCGATTTCCTGCCCTATTTCGTCCGATTTCGCGCCGCTTTGCTTATGCTTACCATCGCGTACGCCCATAAGTGTATCCTGTAATACTCCTGAGAGTGTCGTTGGTTGCGATATTGTACGACGAGCTCCTTGAAGGCAGAACAGATTGATCTGCTGAAACCCTTGGTAAAAATGTGTCTCTATGCCTCGCTGCAAATCAGCCAGCGACGAGAATTAAGCCAAAGAACAGCATATGACTGCAAAGCGGCCGTGAGTGATCGCTGCAAAGACAAACGACAATCTCGTCCCGTTCGACATGGTAACACGATACATATAACCCTGCATGGACCCAGGAATTAATCGCGAATAGATACAATCTCTTCTAGATCAACGAGCAGACGGTACGCGATGCATCTCACTTCTACCCAGATACCACAGTCTTTGTCGCGTTCCTCAGCTCTACCAGTCGTTGAGCCAGACTGGTCCCTCTATGTCTGAGTTGGCTCATCAGCTCTCTCCCTATCATCACCATCACCATGGTCCTCATTCAGGTAATCTTGGGTCGCCATTGATGCTCCGAGGGATCCAACGACGCGTTCAAAGACTAGAGAACGATCGAGGTGCAGCGACAAAATCTGTGAGGACGGTACAGAGCCAACTGCCCGGAGGCTAGCTGACTGTAGATGGAGGAGGAAGCGTGACACGAGGATGGCAGATAGCCTGCGTGGTCGAATGCGCATGCAAAGAGTTAGAATACTCAGGATCGACTTGCAGATGCAATGGCGCACATACGGGGTTGTGAACTCCGTCACTACGCTTACAGGTTGTAGTGCGGCTACAGAGATCTATGAGACCCACAGTCAAACGTTGCGCTGGTTCAACCATAGATGGTGGACTCACCGAAAGCAACGTGAAGGCAAGATGTAGGGAATTGAGCACACCGAGGATGCTGAATGAGGAAGGAGTGAGATGCGACATGCCGCAAAATCACCCCACTCACAGGAAATAGACGGTCCCTGCGTGAACGATATTGTTAGCATGTTACGCCCCGGCCGACACTAGTACTACTCAGCACGCACCATCCATCAGCAAGACTCTAGCTATCGAGCCCTTAAGCACGCCTCCGCGGTGAGCTGGATACTGGAGACCTAATGTGAACCATGTGACACCTATGGCGAGGCAATCTGCTGCAATGACGCATGACCGAGAGATGATCGTGACTAAAGAAGCTGGTAAGATTGAGCGTTCAGGTAGACTCGGATTGCACTTTACATCTAGAATAGATAGGTTGGGCTTCAGTGGAGTCTCAATCGACGCTCTCAGGGAGCCTCACATTTGAGCGAGATTGATGGACACATTGTTAATCTCTGTGCATCCAAAGGGAAAGATGTTCTCGCCGGTCAGTCCGAGCCTGAAGTTCGCCTGTTAATGAATCAGTATTCACAGGATAGCAATGAACATGTCGTGATCCGATCTCACAAAGTTAGTTCCGAGAGGCACCAAGGATAGGCCAGCAGTGATAGCACACAGTGTTAAGCTCCTCCTGAGTGCATAGACACGGATGGCTGTGAACGCTGGGAAGTAACAATATCGAGATGTGTTCGAGGATATCAGTGGACATGAGGTGCTCACCTGCGAGGACTATGAACGTCAAGTATTCAATGGCAGCATCACCCCTGATGGACCGTGCACAGCTGCATGGACACGATTGATTGCAGTACTGTGTAGAGAGTCCATTGAATTGCCTTACCTCTGATGAAGTCAAGATATATGTGGATTCAACATTCATAGCAAGGGCGGAGTACGTACCTTGTTGGATATGCTCGGTCCTGTTGCAAGGTCCCAAACCAAAAAGAGCGCGGTCATGTACTTGTTCAGCCAGAACAAGATGGCTGCCCCTGTTATCTTCCGTCCCCAAAAACACCGGTTTTCTTCACCAGTCGTGATCATTGAGTCGTATAAGAATACCACTGCCAAACAGATCGGTGAATGGATTAGCGTTGATTCTTAAGGGCATACGATTGGTATGCTCCCGCTCAATAGGGACTGTACCTGTTGCAGCGATAGTGCAGTAGTTGTCTGTCATGCTATGCGGTTAGGAAATACATCTTTAGCGCCCGCAGTATCGGGTTTAGACAGGGGACAGGTCACGTACAGGCTAGAATACTCAGAGGCAAACTGTCCTGTCTGTGAGGAAGCCATGGTTGGAATGGGGGGTTGGGGTGGCGACGCGAGCTCTGTAGGTTGCCTCTTCTTATATTGAGGAGAAGTAATGTGGATTTCTGGTCGCCTCGAGGACACGCCCTCCACCGCAACACAGACGACACTCTGTTATCGAATGCTATCTCTTGATGATCAGCCATCGCAGAAGCTGACAACACCACGTCTCTGCCGGGTGACGGGCTTCCTTTAAGGCAAAAATATCAAGAAGCATGTGAGTCAACATACCTAGTATCATCTGCGACGCGATGAAAAGTGATCACGCGGAGAAGGGATGCGCTCGCGTCGAGGTACATGCATGATGAAATTTGAGAAGCTGAGATCGAAGGTACAGCCTCACATGTAAAAATGGCACAGATTGAATGAATGCTGACCTACGACTGGTGTGTCGGATACTTTTGAAGGATTTGGAGTGGTACGTGGTGACAGTCGCAAGCCTACAGACATGTAAGGTATGAAGTCACACGTACGTCGGCACACAGCGTTGAACGCGACCTGTGCGTAGAGTGGCTCTTCACCTCCCAGATCTCCCCGGCTAACGTCTCCTTCAGCACCTCGGTCGCCTACACAGGCTCTGGATGGGACTGGTGCTTTGAGGCATATCTTAACATAGATATACGCAAGGTCATAGGAAATCATGGCACCGAACACTGACTACCTTCACTGTCTCCGTGCGCTTCTCCACGCCGCTCTTCGAGATTCTCCCAATCGCCACTGCGATGCCCTCGGAGAACTGCCTCTGCAACCTTCCGCTGTCACGGACATCGGATAAGGCTATTGGCTGATGTCGCGTCCCTACTACTGTCTTTACTTGACCATTGCCATCGCTGATGCCGGACTCAGAGAATGTAGGTAGCAGTAGAGCGCCGCGGCGGAGAAGAGCGGAGGAAGAGAGAGGGTGTCAGTGGAGAGTGTGATGGAAAATGCTGCCGACTGGATGAGGCGGAGGCGAGGGGGGTGCTAGTTCGATGGTCTGCGGGCGGAGGTGTGGGTACGTACAGAAGTCTGTGTACATTCCCAAAAGCACAGATGAGCGTTCGTAATGAGGGCAATGCGGTCTATCATGAATGACCTTTAGGACAAGAGCGGCGCATGACATGCAGAGAAAATGAGGTCATGAGTCTCAACAGATTAGGCTTAGACGCAAGGACTATACCACCTGTACCAGCACGTGCTGTCGCGCGAGACCCCGCTTGGTCGTTCTAAAATATCCATACATGTGTATCATACGCGCAGAAACACTCGAAAATGTACAGAGATGCGTGCGCAAATCAAGGATCAGAGGAGGGAGAGACAACAGCGTACTTATTCAGGAGGACCTGTCCGCTCCATACGTGGAAACCACTCTGCTTCATCTGCGAGAAGGATGTAGTGCACGCTCGTCTCGCGCCCCCTAGGAGTCGCCTATGAGCGACTTGCTCGTTTCGAAGTGTTGGGTCTCAAGATTCGGCTCCTGAAATATATATGTCATAACCCCTTGTCCTTGGTGTGGGCTGCAGCGAGCGTGGGCTCACCTTTTCCCCACTTTCATCGCTCGTGCCGTCGCCAAGCGAGGTCCAAAACAGGTATGCATGCAGGAGCCATCGCGAATTCGGAGACGTCCTCTCGCTATTCATGAGGTCACTAGCCTCCTCGTGTCTGGAGGTGCCCGAGGACGCAGTGCGCGGAAGGAGGTCCGGACAGGGGTTAGATTTGATCCACTCCCCCTGCGGTGGACGATGTGGCTTCATGGATGCATGATGTTCACGTCGAGGGATGCTGCGGCGTCTGACGCGGAGAGAGACGATGGGAGATGGGTATGTGCGCTGGTGAAAGCGCGGCCTATAAGGAGTGGGCTACTGGCTACGGGGAGGATGGTGCAGTTGGCGGCTAAGTTACGGCGGTTATTCACAGGCACTAGTCAGACCTTCGGAGGCTCTAGCGTACTCACTGGACTATCCGTAGGAATCTGCCTTGCCATGCTTTTGAAACGCAAATCTTCGAGCCAACGCTAGGTCTGGCCTGACTCATGATGGGGGGGCGTTGAGAGCCGCAGCGTCTCGAATCGCGCTTGCCCATTAGGCCCGGTTTGGGCCGGGTATTCCCGCTGCATCACTATCCCCATGCACCCGTCTCTCTTGCTCTTGGATTGCGCTGGTGCGTACGTCCGCACTATAAGAGGGTCATGGCACCCTCATACCTGAGGCCCGAGGCCTGAGCCCTAGCTGTGGCGGCTTCTCGGTTTTGTAAGTAGACACCGCCTGAACCAGGTCGTCGGAAGGCATACAATCGTTCTGCCTACAGCAATCCCATCATCTCCCGGTGAGTCAGCGATGCGCGATGAACCCCTTCCCCGATCTTCCGTACTGACTCCTTGTGTCTCCAGTGCGCATCGATGGGACACGACCAGCGTTCGCGCTTTGTGCTCCCCGGTATCCCACTCGTGTAGAGACTACAACGAGGTATGCAAACCTCTGGGATATCGGGCCAGGGAGGTGTCAAACCTCCCAACCTGAGTGATACGCATCGGTTAGAGTTTCGGTTAGGGTTCGGTTAGGGTTTGGTTAGGGTTTGGGTTAGGCACTGCTCACACCTCCTCCTCCCCCAAGAAGGGAGTCCGTCTGTATTTATCGCGCGAACGAGGCTTTAGAGTGCCCCCCTAAGTGCTCCTGGCTCGGGGGACCCCCCAAGCGCAGCGAGGGAGGGGAGGGAGCACGAATGGCGGGTCCTCTTCGCGCAGCCCCCATCAAGCGCCACAATGGTAACTTCGATCATCAAAAAGTGCGCGCTGATGCGCCAGTGTCGGTGGTCTTCCGTGTCGCGCGTCCCCCACCCTCCTCGCCCGCTGCACCTGCACAATGCTCTCCGTCAGTTGGACAACGCTGTCTCCTCAATTGCGACCTCCTCAGAGAAGGAAGTGTCCGCTTCTTCGAGCTCCTCAAAGTTTGTTCAAGTACAAACTCAGTCTGTGGCACTGTTCTAGCCATCAAAATCCGATGCGCCCATACTGATGTCCCAGGCGAATAGCCAATCACCTGCGGGATTGGGAGGTCTGATACCTCCCTGGCCCGATATCCCAGAGGTTTGCATACTATCCCCATCTGGAAAAACAGCCTTTGCGAATTGACGCTAATTATCACTATTCAGATAATCTCATCTATATTAGCAAGTGTTAGCAGAGATGACATCTACATTAGAGCTACTATTCAGACACACTTCTTCAGTAGTGCAACTAAGCACTAATTAGTATACTTGGTACTAGTTATAACTACTCTTCACTATCACTTTTTCTATAGTGCCATGTAGTGCCAACATGATACTATTATAGCACTACTGCAAATGTGGTCCTCTAATTTTCGCTATTTTGCACTACTGTAGTACTATTTTGCGCTATTTTAGCACTACTCATTTAGGGAAGAC
>NW_006766896.1:25102-38252 GCF_000275845.1 Dichomitus squalens LYAD-421 SS1
GCAACTAAGCACTAATTAGTATACTTGGTACTAGTTATAACTACTCTTCACTATCACTTTTTCTATAGTGCCATGTAGTGCCAACATGATACTATTATAGCACTACTGCAAATGTGGTCCTCTAATTTTCGCTATTTTGCACTACTGTAGTACTATTTTGCGCTATTTTAGCACTACTCATTTAGGGAAGACTCAAATAAGATGACAATCCTTTATTTATAGCTCATAGTTCTCAACTCAAGCATTACACACCTCTATAGCTGCAAAATCACCATGATAGCTGACTTATATTTGAGGGCACAACTCAACACAGAACTTGTTATCATGTATAGGATTAGGCTGTCAGCATAGCATTTATATCATGAAGCATACTCTATAGCACACTCCATATTATATATATATAGCCCTAGACATTACACATATGCAAGTTCCAGCAGGTAAAACTCAAGGTGAGGTGTCACCACTTTGTCCAAGTCCAGCAGTGATGGATATATATAATACTTGTGGGGAGGCACTATATAAGCTCTGGTGGTGCAGTGGCATAGAGCACCACCTCAGTACAGGTGTCATATAAAGGTGAGGTTCAAGGTTCAAGACTGGCTGAGCACATTTTTTTCATATATTTTTCCAGCACTTTAAATGCATCTGGGGCTTATAAACAGATGGTTTTGAGGTCATAGAAAGCATCTCTACACCAGTCAGAAATCATAGACCCACTCTATCCACTACGATCAACGTCTACTATAGCACTATTTCCGTCTACTATAGTGCTACTTTGCACGAATTTGCATTAATAGTGCAAAATAGTGCAATTATTTTTGGGGACCTCTCGATTTTGCACTATTTTTCACTATCCAACTACTGTGTCTATTAAGAGCTAATTTGTACTAAATAGGTGTAATTCGCAAAGGTGGTTTTTACAGATGCCTCAAGGGGTTTTGCAAAATCTGGGCGATTTGCAAAACCCTGAGCCCTTCCTCCCTTCCACATGCATCGCTCTGATATGTCAGACTCATAATGCTACACCCATTCTGATATCATCTGTCAACTTTTCGGAGCCAAATGGGCTGGAGGACGCCTTTGCGAGCAGGAGACATTTAGTTACACCTTTAAGCGAGTTAACGCCCAGCTTGATATACAGATCTTTCTTTGTCTCTTACTGAGAAAGTTCAAAAATCTTCCCGAAGGAATGTATGGGCGCATTTTCAATACAGAAATTATCCCCGATAGCTCTGAGGATGGGTAGACATCCTAGGGAAGCCATTTCTTTCAGGCGCTTACAGGTTTTGCAAAACCCCTTTCATGCAGGTACTCGGAACATGGCATCCCCATAGCTCGCGTTCAGCTCCACAGAATTTTACGAAACTTGGAGGACATATGATCGATGTAAGTCTTAGCAATGCCTGAAATTTGTGGAATACATAGGTCACTATTGCTGGAGAGGCAGGCGCCATCATTCCTGGCGTCGCAAAACCCCTGGAGGGATAGTACCTCGTTGTAGTCTCTACGCCGTACTAGCTCGGGCTAGGCTACAACGGCGCGACCTCCCGACGACTCCCTCTGCTGCCTCTTCGTGCCTTCAGGGGAACATATAGGAATTGCCGTGCTCGCCTGAGGGAACATGCACTCAGAATCTGACGTGGGGCTCGACTTGCATCTCGTCCGAGACCTCTCTGCACTACGTCTATAGCGCTATGTCCTGGCAGACCTCTATGCATTCAAATCGAAGCATATCCTGATCCAGACGCCTGCTCACCCCACAAATGCAAGCCCGTCTTGCATCCCTGCATCAGTAGAGAACGAGCCCGACGTCCGCGATACGCTATGCGCATGATCAGAGCACCGAATGCTTATGATCCTAGTTGTCTTCGTGCGCCTCGCGCCACTCTTCAAGACCCTCGCAATCGCCGCCGCGATGCCTTCGGAGAACCGCCTCTGAAACTCTCCGCTGTGCTGGCCATCGGAACAGACTATCGGCAGATATCGCATCCTGCTACTATATTTACTTCACCATTGCCATCGCTGACGCCGGAGCAGGACTTAGAAAAGGTCGGAGGCAGCACAGCCCGGCGGCAGAGAAGCGCGGAGGAAGGGAGATGGCGGCGATGGAGAGTGCGATGGACAACGTCACGAAGATGCGGTGGAGACGGTTCTTCGCTTTGGGCTGCTTTTAGAAGGTCTGCGGGCGGATGGATGGGCGAGTACAGCAGTCTGTACACGATCCCACAAGCGTAGATAGAATCTGAGTCGGAAGGATTTTGCGATTGTGGCTAGTGGTTGGGACACTTGTTTGAACACTGCTCAAACCGCACACGTAGACTTGTGGTGTCCGATGCATCACAGCACTGGTAGTCTTGACACGCATATGTCCATCCTAATGAAAGCAAGGCCGTCTCGCATGTTATACCTTAAGGATGGTACAGGTACAAGATACGCAGACGGAAACATGAGCCAGAATAAATTGGACTCGGACGCAGGCGACGGGCGGCGTTGACCGGCGCTTCATGTCGCGCGAGACCCTACCTGGCCATCCCCAAACACCCATATATGCGTGTCATACGCGCATGCGGACTCCCGCTTGGCGCGTGAAAAAAGAGGCTCACAGGGGGCAAGAGTGGAGGACATGCTCGTTCAGAAGGGACACATATCCAGTCCATACATAGCGATCGCCCTGTGTTGTCTGTGGGGAGGATGTTCGCGCGCACTCGCAGTCGTCCATGAATCATTCGATCGTTTGGGAGCATAGAATCCCGAGATTATACTACCAAAGTATACATGTCAGCATCGGAATCGACTGAGAAAGGCGTTCACGGTAATTGCGCGCCGCATATATGCTGGCTGCAGCGCATATCGAGAGCGTAGATGGGAATTCCGGGCAGGTCGGTACGGCGCGCGCAAGGCGGGTGAACACTGTGCGCTCTGCCCACCTGCGGCATGCGCTGCGCTGCGACAGACGTTTGCAGCACGACGGTTTGCATGCTGAAAACTTTGTAGGAAAGTGCTCACCGTCATTTATCTCTAGCCCTCGTCCTTGATGTGAGCTCCAGTGAGCGCAGGTGCACCCTTGTCCCCGCTTTCGTCGCTCGTGAAGCGCCGAGCGAGGTCCAGCACCGGCATAAATCCAGAAGCAGTCCAAGCTCGGGGAGGTCCGCTGGCTATTCAAGAGTCTTCGCTTCTGTTTGTCTGAAGGGACCCAGGGACTGAGTGCGCAAAAGGAGGTCGGGATAAGAGGAAGGCTGATGAAGGGCGGCAGATGCTGACTGGTTGAGCTCAGCGTCCATTGATACTTCCGCTGCAGTTGACGACAAGGCTTCACGAAGGCATAACGTCTATCGAGGAGAGTCGGGAGAGTCGGGCGCGGGGAAGAGCGATGGGAGATCGATAGCCTTAGTTGCGCGGACAGCGGGGCCGTCGATAGGGAGTGTGATGCTAACGATGTGGAGCGTGGTCGCAATTTGGAGATCGCACCCAAGGAGATTCAATTGAGCATTCCAAAACTGAGCTATCAACAGGGGTCCGAGTCATTCGCGTGCAGGCACGGGTGCTACTATAGACCAGAGCTCTGCACGTCAGCCATTGAGCATGAAGAAAGACGGCTTTGAAACACCCACTCGAGTATCCGCACAGAGTTTGTGCTGTCATGCTTGGGGGGGGGGGGGCGGTGCCTTGAGCTCTGTAGCTAGAGGATGGTGGTGTGCAACGAGCCGCGGCGTATCGAGCCGCGCATGTCCTGGTCCATCGGGCCCGCCACGGGGGCACGGGCCGGTTCCCGCGCGCATAGGTCTGCCACGTGTCTCTGCGCGAGCATCAAGCGCAGGTTAGGTGCAGCAGCTAGATGAGACTCACTGGTATCTCAGCTCTTCCTTTCACCCTGCTCTCATCTCTTCTACTCTGGGACCGCGCCAGTGCGCACGTCAGCACTGCGAGACTGTCTTAGCGTCGTCCTGAGTGCGCTCCCGGTAACGCAAATCGACATACAATCGGTCTGTCTAGGGTGGTCCCATTATCACCAGGTCAGTAGCGATGCGCGATACGCGATTGATAAACCTTCCTTCCCGATCCTTCTTACTGGCTACTTGTGTGGCTGGCGCTGACGGATGGAACACTGGGCTACCCTCTCATGCAGGCTGACATCGAACGGCGTAGCATACGTCCACAATCCTTAGCAGCTCTTCCGCCTTCTACCCCGCTGCTCAGGGCAAGCCCTCCTAGGGCGAACACAGGTACGACGTCGTTTTTAAGTGATGATTATGCTCGCGCACACGGAATCTAGTTCCTACCGTGGACCGTGACATAGCCCACTGAAGTTTTCATCGAGCAGGACTTCTCACTGACGCACACCCACTCCGCCACGAGCAACAGTCATAGCGACATTTTAGCGGCATTTCGTGCATCGGCACATTCGTCTTCCTCAATTACGCCGTTACGTTCTGGATGTCAGCAAGACGTGGTTGCGAATACCGTGCTTGATTGATGTAGAGACATGGGCAGAGCGGCGAGGATGTTCGTGTTGCACTCTGTGGGTACGTTCTCGACCCCAGCCACTAGCAAACATGGCGTTTGTGCGCTTTACGCCGACGACACGCTCACGATTGCTTTATCGGCGGTGGAGCGGGCTGGCTGAAGTGCATCTTCCCCTCAGGCGACGTGGCACTGGTGCTGTGCTAGCATCTTCTGGAACGGCTTTTCCTCCCGACGTTCGCCCCCTCTACGGTTTCTCCCTGCCTTCAGGAGAGCGCATTCGAACGCTCACCCGAAGAACTTCCTCTGGGGATCCGACATGGCGCATGACTCGCATCTCGTCTCTTGTGAGATCTCTTCGCTCTCAAGCTTCTCGTCCGTGGCCCCATCGCGCCAGGTTTTGGCCCCCTCAGTATCTTCAAGTCGAAGCACATCCCATACTCAGGCAGCTTGCTTTCCACACCGATGCAACTCTGTGTCACATTGCAGTTGCAGCTGTCGTCGCGAAAGCCACTTGCGCGAGGTTGTGGTCGGCGTCGAGTTCTCCACACTGCTGCGTTTTCTTACTTCCAGGAGAACATACAGGAATTTCCATGCCCACCTGAGGAACCTGCGCTCGGAATCTGACGTGGCGCATCACTCGCATCTCGTCCGGGACATTTGCTCTTTCCCGTTAGCCCCATTGCGCTACGTCCTGTCCAATTTGTATACATTCAAATTGAACTACATCTTGATCATGGCGCGTGCTCACCGCACAAATGCAAGCTCGCCTCGCATCCCTGCGTCAGCTACTGTCGTGACACACTGACATCAGGTCGCGAACGGCGTCGGGTCATGCATACGTCTCCGGCGTGGGTTCCGAGGCCCAGCAGGACACCCAGCTGCCAACGATACATCGATCTGAAGGCTATCTCGCTTTCAGAAGGCGAGAAGAGCTGCGGGTGTATCTCTCCCCCTCGGCAGTCGTCAAGAGCATGATCGACATGATTGCAGCGCATGAGGCTGAATACTACCAGCACCGTCGCAGAATCCTGGGGCACCAATCGTCTCGCTTGGTTGTCCCGCTGCGGACTGCTGTGGACCGCTGTCAATCTTGTCCATGCAGACAAACTAGTCATAGTGCTAGACCCTCCCCTTCCCCCAAACGAGTGGCATATGCTTGTTCTTGCATCCCGGCACCGTTGACGCAGATGCGCTCGACACTAAAGTTATAGAGCGACATTACTCTGGAGCGGTTGCTGTCCGACGTCGCCCGAAGACCGTCTCCCTGGTCGTGGCACGGCGGAACGTTGGATGGCTTTGGCCCTATTTCGTCCGGTTTTGCGCGATCTTCCTTGCGCTTGCGATAGAATATGTCAGTCAGAGTATCTGTTATGCTTATGAGTCTTGTTAGTTGCGGTTTTGTATGACGAGCTCCTTGAACACTGATCAGACTGATCTGCCGCAATACGATGTACAAACACATATGTCTGCCTCTCTCAGAACCATCCAGCGACGCGGGTCAAGCCAGAGAACCTAATATAAATGAATAAATACCGCTGTTCATTGCTGCGAAGGCAAACTACGGTCTCGTCCCGCTCGACATAGACATAGTACCACAACACATATAGATAACCCTGGGACGATTGAGAAATCAAGCGCGTATACATACCATCTGTAGGTCAACGAGCAGACAGTACGCAATCCATCTCACTTCTACAGTCCTTGTCGCTTTCCTCAACCCCATGAGCCATTGAGCCAGTCTACTCTCGAGATGTCTGAGTGGGCTCGTCAACTCTCTCCCCGTTGTCATCATCACCATGGTCCTCCTTCAAATAATCTTCAGCAGTGATTGATGCTCCGAGTGATCCAACGACCCGTTCTAATACTAGAGAGCGATTGAGGTGCAGCGACGAAATCTGTGAGGATGGTATGGAGCCAACCGCCCGGAGGCTAGCTGACTGTAGGTGGAGGAGGAAGCGTGACACGAGGATGGCAGATAGCCTGCATGGTTGAATGTGCATGCGACGAGTTAGAAGACACGGGATCGAGTCACAGATGCAATGGCCCACATACGGGGTTGTGAACTCAGTCAATACGCTTGCAGATTGTAGTGGGGCTACAGAGATCTATGAGACCCACAGTCAAACGTTGCGCTGGTTCAACTATAGATTGTGAATTCACCGAAAGTAACGTGAAAGCAAGATGTAGGGAATTAAGCACAGCGAGGATGCTGAATGATGAAGGAGTGAGATGCGACATGCCGCAAAACCACCCCACTCACAAGAAATAGAAGGTCCCTGCGTGAATGATATTGTAAGCATGTTACGCCTCGGCCGACACTAGTACTACTCAGTACGCACCATCCATTATCAAGACTCTAGATATCGAGCCCTTAAGCATGCCTCCGCGGTGAGCTGGATACTGGAGACCTAATGTGAACCAGGTGACACCTATGGCGAGGCAATCTGCTGCAATGACGCATGACCGAGAGATGATCGTGACTAAAGAAGCTGGTAAAATTGAGCGTTCAGGTAGACTTGGATTGTACTTTACATCTAGAATAGGTAGGTTGGGCTTCAGTGGAGTCTCAATCGGTGCTCTTAGGGAGCCTCACATTTGGGAGAGACCAGTGGACACATTGACAAGTGGTGTGCATCCAATGGGAAAGATGTTCTCGCCGGTCAGTCCGAGCCTGAAGCTAGCCTTTTAATGAATCAGTATCCACAGGATAGCAATGAACATGTCGGGATCCAATCTCACAAAGTTAATTCCGAGAGGCGCCAAGGATAGGCCAGCAGTGATAGCACACAGAGTTAAGCTCCTCCTGAGTGCATATACACGGATGGCTGTGAACGCTGGGAAGTCAAAATATCCAGATTTGTTCAAAGGTATCAGTGGATATGGGGTGCCCACCTGCGGGGACTATGTACGTCAAGTATTGAATGGCATTACTTCCCCTGGTAGATATGGCACAGCTGCATGGACACGATTGATTCCAGTACTGTGTAGAGTCCATTGGATTGCTTTACCTCTGGTGAAGTCAAGATATATGTAGATTCATCATTCCTAGCAAGAGCGGAGTACGTGCCTTGTTGGATATGCTCAATGCTGTTGCAAGGTCCCAAACCAAATAGAGCGCGGTCATGTACTTGTTGAGCCAGAACAAGATGGCTGCTCCTGTGATCTTCCGTCCCCAGAAACATCGGATTTCTTCACCAGTCGTGATCATTGAGTCGTATAAGAATACCACTGCCGAACAGATCGGTGAATGGATTAGCGTTGATTCTCAAGGGCATTCGATTGGTATGCTCCCGCTCAATAGGGACTGTACCTGTTGCAGCAACACCGCAGTAGTTGTCTGTTACGCTATGCGGTCAGGAGATCCATCGTCAGTGCCCGCAGTATCAGGTCCAGACAGAGGACAGGTCACGTACAAGCTAGAATACTCAGCGGCAAGCTGTCCCGTCTGTGAGGAAGCCATGGTTGCGATGGAGAGTCAGAGTGGCGCCGCGAACTCTGTGGGGTGTCTCTTCTTATATTGAGGAGACGTAATGTGGATTTCTGGTCGCCTCGAGGAACACGCCCTCCACCGCAACACAGACGACACTGTTATCGAATGCTTTGCACTCTGGTTCCATCTCTCGATCGTCTGATATCGAAGAAGCTGGCGGGCACCACGGGCGACGGGTTAGCGTTAAAGCAACGTCGTGTATGGACATCCCTTCGACCCTTCCGGAAAGCTTACAGCATTGGACAGCACTTGACAGCATCGGTCTAACCCTTCACATCGTGATCATTGTGTACCCGGGAGATGGACATTTTGAGCTACATTGATGTGGGTCTGCGGGGTGTTGCCGCGGAAGTTGAACTGGGACGGAATAGGAGTAAATAGACAAAAGATAGGCAATGTCAACGTGGGCCAATGTTAGCAAGAAAGACCCTGACCTCACCAGCGATAGAGTTGCTCAACGGGAAGGGGTGTGCCATACACGATCATTGCTAGAGCTGCGATCGAGGAATGACGGCAAGTATGTATACATAGGGGTGTTGAGGAAGTGCTGAGACGCGGCCCTTGTTTCTGAGAGTTCCGAAGATTTGAGGTAAAACAATGTATCAATAACACGGATGAAACAAACAGATACAGAGTCAGGAAGGCACAGGTACATTATCATACACGTATGATAGGGTAGAGCATCAGTAACCAAGCGCACGGGTAAAGCAGCGGCGAGACAGCCGGGTGCGCCTGCGAATAACACTGAGGAGAATAAGTGCCGAGGAAACCGCACTAACAAGCGCGCACAAGCAGAGGCGGTGGCACAGAGAAGCGACGCCACAATGTCCGATGGAAGATACAAGCGACGACTGCATGGAAGGTTCAGTCGTTCTCCATCGCCTCCTCGTATTTGTTTGTTCATCACGCTCAGTTCACGCGAAATCTGTCCCGAGGACAGCGGCAATGATCTCGGGTACGAGATGGAGTCAATATGGCTCTGACGACAACCGAGATACGATGCATGCCTTCTGAAACAGATTCTTCCGCACACCCTCGTTGCTGATGATCTGGTTCGAGCCCTAAAGTGCGCTACACGCGCCGATGATCAACAACCGTCACGCGATGCTGTCCATCTGAGAACGGAGCACTCACTTCTTCTCCTTCTCTATCCGACTACACTCGTTGCTCAGACACACCAACTGCGAGATAATCGTGATCATCTGGTCTGTCAACCTGTACCGCTTCTCCGGCGGATGTGTGTCCCGTCCCTCCCACAGCCCCCCGCGCCATCTTCGTGCTCGCCATCGTCCGCTGCCGTGATAGTAGTTTGGTCTAGAGGGGTGCGGGGCATCATGGGCATCGCCAGCGCGTCGCTCGCTGCTGAGGAGCCTTCCTGAAGTAACCGACACCGTCGGAGCCTTCGCCGCAGACGACGATCTTCGCACGTTCTTGGTGCCTTACTGCAAGAGGGAAGGTCAGAGAACGAAGGTGAGCGAGTGACGGGAGTGCGGAAGGGGCGTGCGAACTTCAGCGAGACCATGGAGCTCCCCGATGAGCGCATTCTGCCTGTTAGATAGCATATGGTCTTGCCGCTTGATGACCTTCGATGGAAATGTGAGTATATTCCATTCCAAACTTATGCGCACGGGGCAACGCACCATCATCGTGACCAACAGCCTCAGCCTCAGCCTGGAGAGGTTCTTGTGGTATTCCTCGAGGATGACCACCTTGAGCGCGACTTACGCGAGAATGGGCTTCAGCCTGGGCGGGGACTTCCCCCCTCACTTCCTAGTTCTCTTTCGCGGTCGCCTCCTCGAGCACGTCGATCGTCTTGCTCCAGCACCGGGTGTAACGGACGCCGCGGGTCATGTTCTGACATTAGCGCAGGCAGGCACGAACATGGACATAGGCGAAGACAAGGCGGGCAACGACAGGGGAAGGGACAACAGACGTCGGCGACACGCTCGCTACACGATCACAGCACGCAACACTCACTCTGCCTTTCCTCAGACAGCTTCCTCTTCAACGTCCCGCCTTCCTCCCCAACTTATAGGGCTATCGGCCGGTCTTGCGAACTTGACGTTCCATCCGATACGGAGAGTGCGGGCGGAGGAAGGGTCGTGGTGGATAGAGCGACGGAGACGGTGGCGGAGGGCGCGAGGATATCGATCTTCTTGGAATTGTACTTATAAATCAGTGGTCTAGGGACGGGTGTGTGGATGAGTACGACTGGGTGGGAGCAACGGAGATAGCAATCAAAGAGGCGTTCGGACTTGGACGGGGAGAGCGAGAAAGGGCACTAGCTTCACAACTCACACGACGTCCATGCAGCGAGATTTTGAATCACCTCATGACAACACAGCAGGACACCGTGCACGCTCAACACGTGAAAAGGAGTTGTGCTTACGGACATGTCACATCCCCTCGTCTCAATGCTAGCTCCATGTAGCGCAGGCTCGCCTCCGTGTCTGATTTTGCCTCTCGTTCCGTCGTGGGCGATGTCAGGTACCCGCATAGCAAGCATGGAGTTGATTTGGGGGCTGCTCGGGTGGTAACTTGGGGTCATTGGCTACCAGTACTACCATAGAGCAGAGCCTGTACGTCAGCCCTTTGAGCATGTATGGCAGACGGTTGTAGCGTACTCACTCATATATCCGAGGCTGATTGTGCTACCATGCTGGAGGATCCAAAACCCTGAGACTTGCAGCTGGAAGATAGTAGTGTGAAGTTGAGACTCGGAGCCGCAGTGTTCGAATCGCGCTCGCTCATGGGCCCGCCACGGGCCGACTTCCCGCGCCGTCTCTGCCTAGCGCCAGTATCTGGTCTGATCCGCCTGGACACAGCGTTGTTACGGGTCAAGTCAACGGTCATGACTTTTAGACGACGGATGACCGGTCACTGTGTGACCCGGTCATGACCACCAGTCAAAAGTTAGCACGTGAGATCTCCGGCATGTCCGAGGGAGCGTTTTGACGGTGGGCTATGGCTCGGATAGGCTAAGTGCGCTGAGGCCGCGAGTTGATGAGACTGTCCGTTATTCATTCCTATCCTTGACTTTGAGCATGCTACTACCCCATACTCTGCCATGTTTGAGCTGCCAACCGACAGAATGGTCGCCTACGGATGCCAGATCAAAAATTAGTACATAGGGAATAGAACTTGACCAGGTGCCTTTGTTGTGGCCACGTCTTGACCATATGATTCGTCAGAACAAAATCCTATGAGACGCGTATTCTTGCAGTAACAGTTGAGTATGCAACATGGAGCTATGATTTCATTGCTAAGTAATGACAGAAATAAGTGTAAGAGATACAGTGTATGAGGCCATTGTAACGACTGAAATGACAAAGGGAGGGAGTATGTAGACTTTGTGGTCGAACATACAAGACACTGAACACCCACTATGACAACACGACCTCATCCTAACAACAAAGTCGTCTGGCTCGCGAGGAAGAGCAATGTGCCAAGTGGTATCACAAGCGATATCGCCCACCCGATCTACGAGCGCAAGCCGTCTCCACCGCCAGGCGTGTTGTGCGTCACGGAAGAAACCTGGTGCTCCCCTGTGCCCGTCGCGATGTTTGAGCACATTGTCCGCTTCGGGCTCAAGCTGCGGACCACACAAGCGCTTGGTCGCCTAGATCACGTGTTGACCTTTAACTAATCATCATGACCGGTCAAGCTGGTCAAAATTGGTCATGGCTTCGGTCATGACCGCGGTCATAACAACGCTGCCTGGACATGCAACCGCCCTGTCGACTTGGAGTATGATGCTCTTTCTCTTGCTTCGAGTTCGTCTTTCCAGTTCCAGCCCCACTCAATAATAGGCATATCAGCACTATGGGAGCATAATTTCGTCGGGCTATCTGAGGTTTTGCTCCTGCGGTACATTCCTCGACCCCCAAGCGCACATCCGAGTCACGCGATTCTCTTCAGGTACAGCTGGTTGCGAAATTTATGCCCGACCAACTCCGACGCAGTTTCGACCACGGAAAAATCGAAAAAATCAAACAATTCATGCACTCGCGATTCTGCTCCCCTGTGTTCTATAAACTTTCCATAACCCCCATAGCAGTGAGTACGAGACCTCACGAAATTGAGTGGAGAGCGTAGGACTCCTGGTTCCCGACTTGTGCCCTTCGAGGGAAATCACTAGAAGCTCCCTATGGGCGATGAGGTTTCTTGCTCAGGCATCTGCGCACCGCCTTGCAACATCACTTATGAAAGTATATGACTCATTTAGAGTAGGTTTTGTGGGTTTATAGGAAGATGTTACACATTCTCGGCCAGAGCAGCAGGCAGTCTGCCTCCTGGCTCTTGCCAGCGCATCAAGCGCCGGAAGAGGTTCAGGCATCGGTGTATCTTCGTGACTCTTGTGCGCTTCAATGTTGTCTCCCCACTCTCATATCTGTAATAGAGTGTCTATATAGGCTCATGATACCTTTTCGAAACCAACTTCGTCAGCAGACACCTCATAAACTCTTATGCAACGCCGGTAGAGGCAGCGTTTAAGTAGCATGTTGAACTTGGACTTATCTGGTCCGGACTACACGAGGCTATGCGTCTCCTAGCGCTTAGCTGTAGTCGCTTATGTAGTATGTTACCATATTTGGGAATCTCTGCTCGTGTACTATAGCTATGCTTCCGGACTCTTCTGGTACTGTCTAGGACAATCTGTACTACTCCAGAACGGTCTAGACAGGTCTATGCCTTACTCATCTCTTACTCATCCTATGGTGCGATACATCGCAATTCTTTCACCATCGTATTATTCATCGCACTATGGTACATGTGACTAACCACTCTTCGATTAGTCATGGACACTTCTCTGTAGTATATAAGGACTTCAGATTGCGTCCTCCCTCTTCAGTCTTTCCTTACTGACTGAAGAGTGAGTACTTCGTTATATCTACCTCTAACTTGTAGTTACTTACTTGATCCTTTGTAGTCTTGCTTCGACTCTAGGTACAGTTGGTTACTGCAATAAAGTCTTTCCTTACTGACTGAAGATCTTGCTTCGACTCTAGTCGGATCTAATCTTTGTCTTCACAGCCCCGAGTTTATCAACACCCCTCCGTGAGGTTCGCCATGCGTCAGTGGCCTGTTTCTGTAGTTCTGTCAGATGGGTCAGCTTTGCCTTGGTAGCGCTTATGGGGAGAGGGTTCCGTAGCAGTCGTGGGAGGGTGTCACAGCTGACGAGCTGTGCCACCAGAA
>NW_006766896.1:38272-40103 GCF_000275845.1 Dichomitus squalens LYAD-421 SS1
GATTAGTCATGGACACTTCTCTGTAGTATATAAGGACTTCAGATTGCGTCCTCCCTCTTCAGTCTTTCCTTACTGACTGAAGAGTGAGTACTTCGTTATATCTACCTCTAACTTGTAGTTACTTACTTGATCCTTTGTAGTCTTGCTTCGACTCTAGGTACAGTTGGTTACTGCAATAAAGTCTTTCCTTACTGACTGAAGATCTTGCTTCGACTCTAGTCGGATCTAATCTTTGTCTTCACAGCCCCGAGTTTATCAACACCCCTCCGTGAGGTTCGCCATGCGTCAGTGGCCTGTTTCTGTAGTTCTGTCAGATGGGTCAGCTTTGCCTTGGTAGCGCTTATGGGGAGAGGGTTCCGTAGCAGTCGTGGGAGGGTGTCACAGCTGACGAGCTGTGCCACCAGATAAACAAAGACAAAGCTTACTGGTGAAGGGGTTGGTGCTGAGAGCGAAGCAACCACAAGTGACACAGCAAGAGATGATGCAAAGAAGTAGATTCCCTAGACTAGAAGGGGCAGTGAGAGGTAGGGCTGCTAGCTACCTACAGAGGAGATGGGTGATCAACGAGAAGATCAAGTCTGAGGTTCTCTGCCTCAGATCCCCTACTATTCATACAAATACAACGGTGCACAGACCAGGTACCTATTTGTCCCTGCTTGGTCAGAGTCCGCTGACTCATGTCCTGCCTCCTGACCTGTAACATGGTGTCCCCATGACTAACACCTGAGTCATGCTAAGTCCGGGCTTCCTCCGATGAGTAAGCGCCCCCTACAAGGTCCTGGGTTCGATCCTGGCTCCTCCACTTTCCGATACAAGTTGCCCGTGGTCAAGGTGAGCGTCTGTCCTGGTTCACATGACCCCCAGGTCACGTGGCACGAGAAAACTGTGACAGAGGGCCTTGGCTGCACTAGCTTTTTCTTTCGCTGCACGTTTTGCCTCTTTATCTGCAAGTTCATTGCCCTTGATTCCTAGATGTCCCGGCACCCAATGGAGGGCGAATGGTGCTGTCTGCGGAACCCTACCGGTCTTGAAGAGGTCTTCTACTCTGCAATGAAAGTAATTAGTAAGGTAGTGGCTAGGTCGTGGACTAATCTGTTGCATTGCCTCGATGGCGGACTTATTATCTAGGGCCACTGAAGGGCCCCCCACTGTTCCTCTTTCACGTCGTATAAGCTCTGTACCCAGGATGGAGCCGACGATCTCCACCTCGTAAATACCATGCGTGCTGGATGGTCCCAGGTGGTGTCGCAAAACCTTGTGACGTGTTGTGCCCTTCCTAAGCAGAATTGCAGCTGCCCCCACTTTTCCGCGCCGTTCTGAGCCGTCCGAGTAGACCAGTATCCTATGCTGTCTAGCCCAGGCCTCGTCGTCGTCCTCTGCTTGTTCCTTAGTTCTTGAAACGTGCGCCCATACCTTAGGCTGCCAGGATGGGTGTCGACGAACTGCCTGTACTTTCTCTATGTGATCCGCCTCTTCCGGCGTCACGTAGGCCTTAAAGAGTTCATGTAGGGCCGATCGGTGCCATTTGACGTAATGGTGTGTGTCACGAACCGCCCTCACGGCGCTATGTTTCCTTTTCGATTCGGACCACTGCCTCGTACGTTTCCTTATTGTTCACTACTCGCTACGGTTTCCCTTTGTCCACACACGGACAATAGCTCCCTTTGTTCCCACGTCCGCTATTGTCCTACACCCCTTGTACTCCGTACCCATGGCGACGCTATTGTTCTCTAGCGCCCATTGTTCGTTCCCTGTATATAGCTGGATCCCTTGCTACCTGGAGACTCTAGTTTCGACCTCTTGTCTCCAGGTAAGCCATCGTGTATTTCGC